>NW_015654111.1:124390-126873 GCF_001515625.1 Sinocyclocheilus rhinocerous
ATTTATTTTTTTAACCTTGCCTTATACACAGAGGCATTGTTGTGTTAAAATAGAAAAGGGTCCCGTTCAAACTATTGCTATAAAATTAGAAGCACAATTCCCTAGAATATCATTATATGCTTAAACATTAAGATTTGTACTCGTGGAAATTACTAAAGTAGTCAAACCTGTTCATTAGAAGGGGGGTCCCAATACTTTGGGCAATATAGTGTATGTTTGGTGCGGTAGGGGGCCCAACCTCATATTCTTTCATAGGGCCCAAAATTGCTAACGGCGCCCCTGCCTGTTGTCTTGGCTTTACTCAAGAAAGCTTCTGCAGAACAGCTGTAGGAATATTACCTGGGGTCTGTAATTACCGACCTCATTATCATTCAGTAATGAGAAAAAGTGGCTTTGTGACCTTCATTTCCAACAATTACTTTATATATTACCAGGTTGAAGACAAACACAGTTCCTCACATAATGTATGGCATTTTGATATCTTGAAGTGGTCTTGACCTCTATGTACTTCTTAATTACACCAAACACTGCCTGCAGTATGGTATCTGAACTCTCAGTTGTCAGACTCTATGATAATCTGTATTGATTCCAACACATTGAATATGATACCAGACTGGAGCTCATTCCAGTTTGCTCAACCAGTCAGGAATATGTTATTAGCCATGTAATTTGCATAAGAATCCCAAAATTTCTATATAAAACGTTTTGTATTTTTTGTATACAAATCAATATTTTTATGTGGGAACTATCTATAATAGTTTTTAGGTCTTCAATATTTTTGAGGCATGAGTCATTTTGTTTATTGCATTTCCTGAATTTCCTCAGCATCCTGAGTCCTTGATTCACCCATGTATCCCTATCAGAACTCTAAAGCCAGTAATTTTTATGTAACAAGAGTCATAGTCATAAGGATTACACCTGTATTTAATTTTGTTTGGGTGATATAATGTCCTCTTCAGTGCTGAATATTCCTATTTTCATGAAACGTTATTTTATCAGGTACGTCAAGAAAAATCTCATAAAAAGTAGGATAAGTTTTCTTATGAAAATTGAAAGCTCAATGAAAGTTCAAATGGAATCAAACACAGGATTTTAATGTATTAAATGTTTGGGACCCCTTATTGCAGTGTTTCTTGTAGTTCTTGTTTGCAGTTTTTTTAGTTATGTCAAACTCTAAAATATTTTATTGTGTAGAAAAATTAAGTAAAAAAATACATGTGTGAGCAAAAATTTAATTTAATGCTAAATTAAATTACATAATTTGTCATGATTGCAAATGGAGTATAACATTATAAAGTCATATAAGACATTACATTTTAATAATGAAATGCTGAATTTTAGCTTCTAGATGTAGTTGAAGTTAAAGCTGCAGTCCGTAAGTTTTGCCTCTTTGTCGCCATCTCTGTTTAAAAACCTGCAATTGCAGCTGTCTGCGGAATTATCTTCCTTGGGTTGTGCTCCGGCACGGCTTCAGCGCAGATGAATCTAATTAGGGATGGGCGATACCTCTTATTTTATTTTCGATCTGATACCGATATTTTCAAGCCCAGTATCGTCGATACCGATACCGATACCTAGGGATGGGCGATACCTCTTATTTTATTTTCGATCCGATACTGATATTTTCAAGCCCAGTATCGTCGATACCGATACCGATACCTATAAACTAAACTGATCTTTTAAATTAATATTAATAATATAATCAGTAATTATACTCACTTAATATTAGATTTTAAAGCCATATTTTTAACATTCCATAGGCCTTTTTGTTTACACTATAAGAAATAAAATATACTATAATTGTATTTTAGCCCTTTACTGGGGCAGTAACCTCAAAGGTGCAACTATACCCCTAAAAGGGAGCATATTAGTGCCATACAAGTATGAATGCTTTAAGGGTAGATAAGTTACAAAGGTGCACCTTTGAGGGTACCTCATGAAAAATAAACATGGTGTTACATAAGTACTAAAATGTATTATTATTATTATTATTACCATGGTAAATTTGTGGTAACTTCAGTTTTACTACAAATACTGTGGTAAACTGTGGTTACTGTAATAAAACCATGGTTAATTTTTGTAAAAGGCTGCCAGGCTGTTGTACCCCTAAAGGTGAAACTTTAGCATATTTTTTTTCTGACAGATTTATTAACAGCAATTACAGAACATAACACAATCCATTTGAACTTTTAACAACCAGTTTAAATAAATTTACTTGCACAAACTAGCCAATTTAAAATAAATATTACATGTACACAAAAGTTTGGGGTCAGTAAGATTTTGTAATTTTTTTTAAGTCTCATGCTCACCAAGGATGCACTTATTTGAGAAAAAAAAAACAGTAAAAGCAGCAATATTGTGAAATATAACAATTAAAATAACTATTTTCTATTTTAATATATTTTAAAATGTAATTTAAAATGCATCTGGGATCAAAGCTGTATTTTCAGCATCATTACTCCAGTCTTCAGTGTCACATGATC
>NW_015654111.1:127400-134340 GCF_001515625.1 Sinocyclocheilus rhinocerous
CACACACACACACACACACACACACACTCTCACACACACACACACCCACACACACGATACGCAAAACTCCACATTTGAACTGTCAATAGCAAATACTTAAACTAATAGCAAAACATACTTACAGTAGCTGATTCAGAAGTGCCAGATTGTCATAGCAAAGTCGGAATTTACCCTTTTTTTAAAAATTTTTTTATAGCCTTTGTGCACAGCCAGCCTTGTACTCTTCTAGGTTAAAAAAAAACTGTCGTCCATAAAATGCGTTGCACAAATTCGAACATCTGGGTTGTGCTGTTCTGTTGTAAATAAATCTTAACCAATGATTCCTAATTGCATCTACTTCCGGAAGGCCAAATAAAGTGCTTTTGCTTTCACAGCGTCTCCCTGACATGGCTGCTTTAACACTAACTGCGGTTACTGAAACCATGCCTTCTTTCTTTGCGTGCACATTTGGGCCGCGTTATGCTAATATTTCCACATAGTGAGGTAGATATGTGGGGGCGTGTTAGAACGAGCCGTTTTAGGGGGGCGTGGCAGAGTCTTAACTTTGATAAAGAATATCTCTTTGGTTTTGAGACTTTAGTCTTTGCAACTTCAGGGATCTTATCTATGCACAATCAGCTTGTAACACTCCAAAGAGAAAGGAAAACTTGAAATTGCATCATATGACCCCTTTAAGGATCGATCCGCCCATCCCTAAATCTAATGTTTTGAGGTGAATGTGTGGCTGTCAGTCACCGCACCGGTGTGGAAAAGTTATCCAAGAGGGATTGGATTTTCACAACTAAATTTAAAGGTGAAGTGTTTCATTTCCATGAGACTAGCGGCAACAAATGTGACTGCAAAAATAATGATTATTGTAAACAAGTTTCCCGGGTCTAAATAATAAATTTTACCACTAAACAGATAGTCCTGCCCCAAACTCACGCCATTGGTTGAGTCAGAAGTCAATATCTTTGACTGCTCAAACAAAGAAAGCAAAATTTTGCAAGCACCACAGTGTTTAACACACTGTTTTTATACTGTTCTGTGCAGTATCACCTACATGACACTGCATGAGTCCAGCCTGGGATCTGGAGAGGAATCATGGGAGGCCAGCTCTGCTGAATTGGAGAGGAGGTGCAGGCTGGGAAGTGAGGTGGCCAGTCTCTCCCACATCACATCCATGGATAAATGTGAACATTACTTCAAACTATCATCCCCCATCAGGTACGGCATACATACACTACCATTCAAAATTTGGGGTTAGTTAAAAATTCACAACAATATTAACAGGACACATCCATCCATCCGTCCGTCCGTCCGTCCGTCCGTCCGTCCGTCCATCCATCCAGTTGTGCAGGAGAACCATTGTAGAAAAGCATGTAGAAATCTCTTTACTGTTGCTCCATAACTCAAAATATGGTTGTAGAATTCTCTTTACTGTAGCTCCGTAACTCAAAATTCTGGGACATTAAATGTGTTTCTGTTGCAAGGTAGATGACATAACTAAACATGAACATAAATTTGCTTTTATAGGTATTGCTTAAGGACAACAAAAATCATCACCATCTTCATCATTGTTGTTCTCTGTTCAGTAAGTTTTTCAGTCGTCAAACCTACTCAACAGCTTTTGTTATATAGAATAATATCCATTTATGATTGTATTACTTACAAATGCTCAATGATTTTATTTGTATGACACACTGAAATAACTATATTTATTTGAATCATCAGCTGTTTTTCAGCATGTATCCAGACAGGGAAAGCCCCTGGAGGATGCTAGCAGTCTCATCCACCGAAAGCTTCTGTATCCTCCCCATTTGTGTACTTTAGAGAATCTGCATTGTTTGGATTTGCATTGACTAGATAAATAAGAATCATTAATTCACAAGTCAAATATTGTGATGATGCATGCCACTGCGCTAACTCCTCAGACCCTGCGGGGATTTTATGGTTGGTTCGGAGATTGCACTGAAGGGCTGCTCTAATTCATTTCCGTTTCTGTGACAATCTCACCATCTGCTATTTACAGCGGCCTGTGTCATGGTAACAGTCTTGCCTATGACTTTGTGCATAACAACAGATCTGGCTGATACTTGCAGCAATCTGTGAGTCCTGCAGAGCTGGAGAGATGAATGTGAAGAATGAACAATGCACTGAAGTGCTTCAGTGTACCTTCTGCTGGTGGGAGGGGATTGTCTGTCCAAAATGAAACCATGGCCAGCTGACATCTGTTTGTAAAATTTTTCCAAAACACTCAGGTTAAAGCTTGATAGATACTTAGTGTTTGTATTTTCATTTGTTTCCCTAGTTCATGGAAGTTTTTCTTAACCTAACTGATCGCTGTAGCCATGAATCTTACTGATTTTCGTGACAACTCCCTGCTGAAGCTGCAGGTTGGTGGGCCGTTTTTGGGAGGGATAGAGGCAGTTCAAGAGGCCCAGGAGTATATTCTGATCCAGGTGGAGCAGACTGAAGAGGCGGGGTCTCACAGGAGAAGAACTCAGCAGGTTGGAGTTGTTTCAATATATCTGTTGTTTTATATTTCATTTTGTGAAACATTTAGCTTGAAAAGTGTGTTTATTCCTTAATAAAAATAGTTTGGGGTCAGAAAGATTTTTTTATGTTTTTGAAAAGTCTCTTATGCTTGCCAAGACTGCATTAATTTTAATGAAAATTACAGTAAAAACAGTAATATTGTGAAATATTATAGCAGTTTATTCCTGTGATGGCAAAGCTGAATTTTCAGCAGCCATTAATCCAGTCTTCAGCATCAAATGATCCTTCAGAAATCATTTTAATATGCTGATTTGGTGCTCAAGAAACATTTCTTATTATTATCAATTCTTATCATGTTAAAAATTTCTCTCATTTCTTATGCTGAAAACAGTTGTGCTTCTTAATATTTTTGAAGAAGCCGTAATACACCTTTTTTCAGGATTCTTTGATAAGTAGAAAGTACATGTATTTTCTTAAAAAATAAAATAAAATAAAACAACTTACTGACCATACACTTTTGAATGGTACTGTATTGTATTATTTCTATAGAATAGAATAGAATAGACTAGAATAGAATAGAATAAACATAAAAATGTCTTTAAATGCCTTATAGTTTGATTGTAAAGGCATTTATACATTTTAAGGAGTCACTTATAAGTATCCAAATACTTTTTCAGGACGCTGTATGTAAAATGTATATAAAATGAAAATGAAAAGATTAAAAGAGATTATTCTATACATTCAGAATATAAATTCTATTTTTCTAACAGGTGCTTTATAACTGGACTATACCATTGCATTCCCAACGAAGTGAGCAAATTCTGAGAACAAGGACATTTGAAATGGTTAGCAGGTACGATTACACATTCCTCATCAAACAAAGACATTTCATGTTATATGGTGCACTTTATTGCATCTATTGCTCCATATAAAAAAAGCAGATTAATCACACTACTGTCATCAGATTTGAACTGTGTTAATAGTTCAGTAAATCTGATCATGTGATGATGTTATTTTTGCAGTAGTTCCTGTCATCGTATATGCTTTGTGTCTCCATCTCTCTAATCTATCTCTTTCTCTTGTCCTCCAGCGCTCCTATTCTGATCAGTGTGCAGGCCTTTCTGTTAGACAGTCAGGTGGTTCCTCTGTCCATGACTCACCAGTCACTCTATGTAACCGTGGAAACACAGGTGCTTATGGCTGGATTGATCCTGGCAGGAGTCTATGTGCTCATCATCTTTGAGGTAAAATATGAGGTGTCGGTGTGAAGACATTATTTTCACACCGCACGATAATCCATTCAATGGTCTTTCGTGACTCATCCCATATTTCATCCCCATAAACAAGATCATCTCGGCTGTTTTGCCACATTGACTGTGTGGAGTCGTCTTGAGATTTGCGTGCACACATCTGTAGTCTTTTGTAACTCCTCAGGAAGAGTAGATGGCATGCTGGGTATGTGGTTCATAAACATTCTAAAGTTGTGCTTGTAGATCCAGCACTATACTGAGATGTCCTTGGCAGTAGCTAGTCATAAATTTACAGTTTATTATTATTATTATTTTTATTTGTACCTGTACCGCTGTCGAGCACTAGAGGTCACTGGGCTCTACCAATGTTAATAGGAAGCACTTTTACTCACTGTGATTCCACAAAAGTATATCGGATTTTTGGAATACCAGAAACTGACTTCAAATTGGATTTAGAGTGCTTGAATTTTATAGCATGACCGAATTGTATTAGTGCAAATGCCTGAAATGAGTTTTTATGTTTTAATTTTAAATTGAAAATACACAATGTTTTAAGCCTTTGAAACATTCTAAATTAAATATTATGAAGTAAAGTCGAGTAGAAGGACTCTGCAGTATTTCTAGGTCACGTTGTGTCATTGATCATATGAACTCCTGTACAAAATGTCAGATGTCCCTTGCTTCCACTGAAGCACAAAAAATTCCTACTTCAATTCATGCTGGATAACATGGATCATTCATAGTTCGTATAGCTTGAGTGCTGCTGTCAATCAAATGAATGAGAGACAGGCTAAGACATTCTGAAATTCAAGTTAATTTTTCAATTAAACTGTTCACTCAAACGTGATAATATCATTTGGTATAAAAATGTAAATGATAAAAGAATGCAAAATAGGACCATTGTCACTAGTGGTCTCCTTTGGACTATATGTAAAAATGTACTTTTCTGGTCTCTATTGCTCATGATGGCAATTCACCTTAAAAATGAATCATTTCAGATTTTATATATTTATTTGTTAAAATGTTTTTTTTTTTGCTCACTGTACATATCTATTAGTCTGAACAACTCTTAAAAGATGTAGATTATTACAGAGCCTTACAGCAAAACACTCCTCCACATTTTTAACTTCCTCTTATCCCTGTAGTGCACACTTTTTAGAGTTTGCGAGAAAGCGGCGGTTTAGTGTGGCTCCAGGGGGACATGAAGGCAGAGGGGACCTCCCTTCCTAATTACATTTATTTCTTCAGGAGGGACAGCATGCTGCGTGTCGAAGAGTTTAATTAGACCTTTGTGAGAATGCTAATGGAGACTTTGGGGGACTATGTTTCCACTTTTACCTTTAATACTAATGCTTCATAACTATGGCTACACCGTCATCAAGGAGCTGAGAAAATACAAATGATATGTTTTTAAAAGTGAACTAATGAACAAATTTTATGTTGATTGGGTGAGTCATCGTAATTTTATTCATTGTGTTTTAAAAAAAGGGTTACTTGGGGAACATTACCTCTGTGATCATCTTTTTATGAGAAATGTCCCCAAACCCCAATATATTTTGTTTTATTTTATTTTATTAATTTTTCTGACCATTTGAAAACATTACAACTTCAATCAACTGTTATATGTATATGAACTAGTTCCCAGGCTTTTTAGATATCATCAAAAAGTGTTAGAAAAACACAGTAGCTTTGCTGTCCAGCTGAGTGCAGCCTGTTCATTTTTAATGATGAATATCACATACATAACACTGCATGACATTTCAGTAGAAGTAACATAACACCTAAACAACACTTGCTCATACAGTCTTAGTCTAAATGTGTCTCTATGTTCAGTTATGCTTCTGTAACTTTTCGATCTTGATTTTTAATACTAGGAAATATAGCCACCATTACCCAGTCCAGTTATGATTAAAATATTGCTGCTTCTCAGGCATTGATCTATATGGCAAATGATGTTGCCAAATGTATGTGTGCGTGCCAGAAGGAAGGTGTAGCTGCCCAGATTGTGCCTTCATAATCAGCTTTTAATAGACTGCTGAGTCAGATGATATACTACAGTACTGGACATTACAGTTTTTTAATTCGCTTTAGTACTATTTTCACAAGCAACTGTTACATTTTCAAAACTATTAGTACTAATATCACAACAGATCATCAAAAGTGCACTTTTTTCAAACATTTCAGCATATTTTCAATTGTCTTGGTGCAATACATAATCACAAAGTATTCTTTTCACTACACAAAATAAGTGTTTCATCTATATAAATGTTTCATTCACAGTAACTGCCTTTCATAAAGCTCTTACTATCAAACTTCTCATTCAGTTTAATACATTTGTCTATTATTTAATCTAACTCAGTGAATCATTTGGTGCATCTACAGTGGGTATAGAAAAGAATCGTTAGAATTGAGTCATTTTCGTGAATCAATTCAAACTTTCCACTTCAATGCGTTAAATTAACTCTCAGATTTAGTCTCCACATGGCATTTATTTGTGTATTAAGATTTAAGACCTTTTAAAGACCAAGTAAAGAAACTGTGAAGAATAAAAGGTAAATGTCTTCTATTAGCAACACGATAGTTTTCTGTTTCCTCAAAATATAAGGCTTGATATTTTTGCTCCCAACCTCTACAATATAGAAATATCTACAATATGGAAATATTTATTTTCTTCTGATCACACTGCAAAAAAAAAAAAAAACTGACATTCTATATCAGCATTTTTGTGTTGTTTTCCAATGCAAATGTCTAGAGATTCTTAGTTTCTTTTATTCGCTTTGGTACTATTTTCACAAGCAACTGTTACATTTTCAAAACTATTAGTACTAATATCACAACAGATCATCAAAAGTGCACTTTTTTCAAACATTTCAGCATATTTTCAATTGTCTTGGTGCAATACATAATCACAAAGTATTCTTTTCACTACACAAAATAAGTGTTTCATCTATATAAATGTTTCATTCACAGTAACTGCCTTTCATAAAGCTCTTACTATCAAACTTCTCATTCAGTTTAATACATTTGTCTATTATTTAATCTAACTCAGTGAATCATTTGGTGCATCTACAGTGGGTATAGAAAAGAATATCCCCCCCCCTTCAAAATAATCACATTTTGTTGCTTTGCAGCCTGAAATGAAGACAGGCACCGTTTTTTTTTTTTTATCCAGCTGTATTTACTCAGTGCAACTTATAACATCCAAGTGAAAG
>NW_015654111.1:134441-147786 GCF_001515625.1 Sinocyclocheilus rhinocerous
AGACAGACAGACAGACAGAGAGACAGACAGACAGACAGACAGACAGACAGACAGACAGAGTTTCTAAATAACTTGTTTGCAATTTAGGGATAACCAAATGTAATGAATTATTACCTGATTATTGAAACCTGACAAAATCACCAAAAAACTCCCTTTGAGGATGTCCTCATTTGTATAAAACTGTGTGTTTTGCAATTTGTGAACATACAGCAGGATACAAGGGAGAGGAATTGATCAGAGATTGATAAGATATATCAGAAGAAGGGAGACCGATGGCATCAAATACAGCATTTTACATTATCTATATTAGGGCTGGACGATATGGCCAAAATTGATATCACGATATATTTCTTAATTTCGGTCGATACGATATAATTCCGATATCGATATGAACACTATTTATCTGAAATAGAAATCTTTTGTAACATTATAAATGCCTTTATCATCACTTTTGATAAATTTTAAGCATCCTTGCTAAATAAAAGTATAATTTCTATAATTTCTTTCCCGCAGTGCTCATGTTTATTCAACGAAGTCAAACGGCACAAATAAATCAATGTATGGGAAACACTGGTAATGTATATCGAAATATCGGAAATGTGTTTAAAAATCATATCACCGTTATTGAAAAAAAATATATCGCGATACATATTGATATTGAATTATTGTCCAGCCCTAATCTATATACAGTATCACATGTCATAATGTAGAGGCATTACCATGGTAGAGACTGCACATTACTATATAAAGTTCAGCTAAAGTATAGATTCAGTCATATGGCACAGTGTGGACATTTAGTGCACTGACAGTAAACTGTTCTAGCAGAAAACCTTATGGCCATGTCACACCTTTTGATACAGTAACACATAAATACTTCTACAAACATTATGGATTTTATGTGAGTTAAGCAAGTTAGGTAATGTAAGTGTATTTTCTAACATGACAGTTATTGCTTATATTACTGTAATTATTTCAGCAACAAAGGTGATTTGAAACATATATCTTGCATTGTTTGCTCTTAAATGAACTAATTGTTAAAAGTACTAAATTGAAAGAAGATCACAATGTTGCATTTCAGTGATTAAATCAAATGTTCTTGATATATATTACAATAATCTTAAGTTTTGAAACAATGATTGTGTCGATGAAAATATGTGTAATTGTAATGAAAGCGTGAGATCAGGTTTTGAAAGAATGACTAGTGGTGTTACAAGTGTGATCAGTTTGGATTTTTGAAATTATACACCTTGTGAAAATAGTGCAGCATAGCATAATAAATGATCAGCATAGCAATTTTAGTGGAAAAATGTAAACATTTAAAGGAATTTCTCTGTTTTGGCATTTGGTTTGTCCCCCTTTTGCTTTAATGACATCAGCACTTGAGTTTTCAATACAACCTAACGATCATGTTATCGAGCGTAATTTGATATCTTCAAAAGAGTCTTGTTATCTAGTGTAAGCAAGAATATCTGTCATCAATACCCCCCTTTTTTTTTTTGGCTGGTTTGATTAGTGACCAAGAATTAGTGCGGAATCTTAAATATTTCTTACATAACATTTCTTGGTTTAAGATCTTTCAAAATGATAAAACTTTGTTTATTTTATTTAAAATACATTTGATTAACATTACAGATTCCACAGTCTGTGGTCTCAAACTTTTGGACTCCATTGTAAATAAGGAAGCCTTTCTTGTATTGACCTGTGCCTGATCTTCCTGTCTGCATTGCACAGCAGCTTGGTGATAATCCTCTGAGCTGATCTAGAATCAGCACTCTGAAAACTACTTTGATTAAAAGGGCTCAGATGGTGAGTTTCATCAGCAGCTCTGATAGCTAAAACTCATTTGCCTCGAGAGAGGGCAAAACCTGAAATCGGAGATATATAATAGTATGATATGCTTATAAATATTAATATGCCTTAAAAGATTCATGAATAATGTATTTTCACAATCTAATTGCAGATATCTTGTAAACACTTTAATAATGGCTGATAGATTATTCTTAAATTAGACTAGAGTTGCAGTTTCTCAGTAACTGGGGGGCTTTGAGTATAAAACTAACATTACATCTCACACAAGCACATTTTGACATTTCATTTAGCCATAAACTCTTTCTCACTATATAATTGAAAGTAATTGGTTTAAATCGCAAAACAGAGAAACGTTAGTCTCAGAGGATACTTTCTTATGCAAAGCAACACAATGCATATCCATGTTGCTGATTAATTCTGCTCAGAAAGCAGTGTTCAACAATTTATCTTAATGTCCTGTTTTAGACTTACCATCACAACATTGCACCAAGTGTTCCTCCCCCTCAGGGAAGTTGTCGGACTGACATAGATTACTTGCTCCTTCGAGACTGGAGTCATTAGCTGTTATCCTGCATGTTGTGTACTCATCGCCCTTCTTTTGCTCTTCTAGCTGATTACACGGTCTTGCAATGACTTATATGGCATCTTGACACATGACACCGAAAGAGGTGCATTAGACAAAGTTTGATTCAGGTGTTCCAGTCAAGTGCTCTCACCAGGAAAACAGATGCTGAAGATGTTGATGTCTGACAGTGCACTTTAAGGCGGTGCTTTTAGTCCAGAGGGTGATTGAAGAGCAGAAAACCAGAAGACGTTGTCGACTGACACATATCCTCGTGAATCTGGATTTATCATTTGATTATAAGAGTGCATAAAAGGGTCAGAATGAATTAAATGTAAGAAATGAGGTGGATCGAACATAAATGAAGAGTGGGGAAGAGGGTTAATAGGCATTTTTAATGAGCAAATGTATTCACTTGTCCAAAGGCTGTTTTACAGCCTTATGTTTTACATATTTAATAGTGTTTGCTAAGACAATTATCACTGTTACTGTTGCTGATAGGGTTTGGGATTTAAACAAACCCCTAATCCCAACAATTTTGTGCTACGGGTGAGAATGATACCTCGTATCATGCAGCTTGTTGAAAGGAGTTGTGCTATTACATTTCTAAGCAATCAGACTTATGATTTTTGCCTGCCGGATGATAAAATGGTGAGAAAACCACATTGGCTTTCAATGTAAGAAGTACCATAACATAATTGAGACTTGGGGACATTAAGCATCCACTTACAACATCCTAGCATCCGCATAGCAACATGCTAAAACACTCAGAACACCTTAGCAACCACATAGCAATGCCCTGCATTGTGCATAGGGAAGCACAAATCTAGTTTGTGATACATTATTATATGACCAGATTTGTAATAAAATTGCCAAAACATATTGTACTCCAATTATGATATATTACCTCTATCTTATTTTTCTTTGTTTATTTGTGGTTGCAGATTGTTCACCGCACTCTGGCTGCAATGTTAGGATCCCTGGCTGCTCTGGCAGCGCTGGCTTTCATTGGAGATGTAAGTTTTTGTTTTAGAGAATGTTATTTATTCCATTCTGATGAAGATTGCTTACATTGTGTCAAGAGTTGGACTCTGGGACTTCATTAATTTTGAGAACTGCAGTGATGATTTTATTTTTATTAGCTAAAAGTAGCCTATAAGATCTCAGCATCATTATTTATATATCATAAATAATATATAGTGGCAAATTCAGATTCAAATTACAGAGCATAGCTTCAGTATGTTATACAAACCCTGGCAAAAATTATGGAATCACCACACTTAGATGTTCACACATTTTTTTTTTTACTTCATAACAAATAAATGAATCACAGATATGACACGAAACTATTTTTGTTTTATAATTCAACATTCTTGTTAAGTGAAACATACCTCAAACAAATGAGATTAAACTCAGTTAATGAATGGAAAATTGTTTTCCATATCAATGAGGGAAAAAAATATGGAATCAACCCCAAAAAAAACACAATTAGTACTTTGTTGATCGTCCTCTGGCTTTTATGATGGATTGAAATCTTTGGGGCATGGACTTCACTAATGAAAAACAATATTGTTAAAACAATAAAAACAATATTCTAAGCTGGTTCCAACTTTCTCGAATAGCACTTGACAGATCAGCTTTGCAAGATGGAGCCTTGTCATGGACCAGTTTTTTCAATTTCCACCATACATTTTCAATTGGATTGAGATCTGGACTGTGTGCTGGCCAATGTGGCCATGCCATTGAGTTGATATGCCTTTCCTGAAGAAAAGCTTTAACACTCTTTGCTCTGTGACGAGATGCATTATCATCCTAAAAATTACATCATTATCACCAAACTTCTTTTCTATCGATGTAATGAGAAAATTGCCCAAAATTTCAGTGTACACCTGTGCATTGACTGTTCAGGTAGGGTTGCCATTTCCCCTGGTCCTTTACCTGACATGCAACCCCATATCATAAATGAGTTGGGAAATTTCATTGTTTTCTTCAGGCAGTCATCTTTATACATTTCATTAGAACGGCACCAGACAAAAGTTCCAGCATCATCTCCTTGTCCAAGGCAGATTCATGATTCATCACTGAATATCACTTTCATCCAATCATCCACACTCCATGACTGCTTCTCTTTAGACCACTGTGACCTTGTTGTCTTCTGTTTAGGTGTTAATGCTGGTTTTCATTTGGCTTTTCCATATGTAAATCCCATTTTATTCAGACGGTTTCTTACAGTTCTGTCACACACATTGACTCAAATTGCTTTGAGTTTTCTATCCTGACGCTGTGATGTCTTCCCTGGTCTGCCTGTATGTTTTCCTTTTATAACCTTTCCATTTTGTTTATACTTGACTTGCACCAAATTTTAGAAACAGCTGACTGAGAATATCCAACTTCTTTTGCCACACTCCATGTTGGATTTCCATCTTGAAAGAGTTTTATAATCCTTTCCATCGTTTCAACTGACTGCTCTCTTGTTGGGGCCATGTTTCCTTTCTATTAGCCAAGTCCAACAGCTTGTTAAGGTCTGTAAGCACTCTCTTTTAACTGCTGAATAATTAGCATTTTAGATATGTGCCGGTATTTGTTTCAGAAATGCAAATTACAAGCTGATTCCATCATTTTTTCCTCAACATTGAATGATTCCATATTTTTTTCCTCTACTTGATATGGAAAATAATTTTCCATTGATTAAAATATTTTAATCTCATTTGTTTGAGGTATGTTTCACATAACCAGAGTGTTGAATTATTAAACAAAAATGGTTTTGTGTCATTTGTTTATTTGGTATAAAGTAAAACAATTCTTTTTGCCAGGGGTTGTATATTGTAATTGATGCAATTATTTCAACAATTCAGAAAACCCAGTTAAGACTGGGATGTGAAAATGCTCTTCTGTATCCGAGGAAGGAGACAATGACTATTTCATCCCATTGTCTTTACTGTAGAGGCCAAGTCTAATGACTGTTGTGGAATGGATTGACTATGAAACACTTGCCTTTCTGTTTGGAATGGTAAGTATAATTCTAACAGGTCTAGGAGCTCTCCAGCAGTGCACCGTTTGTACTATGAACATATGATATCTCAGATCGTGTGACTTGTTGAAAAGATGTGTGCTGTTACATTTAGATGAGATTGGATTTATAATTTTTTCCTGGTGGATAATAACATATAATAACAAAATCTAGCTTTGATAGAATTACCCAAGCCAAATCTAGCAATGTTTCAGCTTGTCTCATAGTGAATCTTTAATGTAAACTTGCCTTAACAAATGCCCCATAACCACATAACAATGAGCTTAAATCACTCAGAACACCCTAGCAATGCTCTAGCAACAACCACTATGTTTTCTTCAGAAAAAATCTAGTTATTTAATGGTTTCAGACAGCATTAGAACCTTGTCTCTGGTGTAATGAGATGATTTAACCTGCCTGTTTGGAGAAAGTTTCCCTGCTATGTGCTTGACAGTCTGACAAGCCTCTAATCCAACCCTTAACCCCAAATATTTAGCCCCTTAGGCTGGTCAGCCTGCCAGGCACTTAGTGTGACACGTTTCTTTAATGTGCTGTTAACCTAGTGCTTCTTTTAGAAAGAATTCTTCAGGGGGCTGAGATAATTTATGGTGTTACTTTGAGTTGCACTTACTTTGCAGCAGCACAATCAGTCTAAAGGTTTGTTAGTCTGCATATGACATTAGTCCATATTTTACATGGTACTGCAACAAAGTGTGACCAAAAAATATGAGTACAAATTAAAACACACAGCCTCTCTAATATTATTTCCAAAGTGCCACCCTTTTCAAGATCTCTGTTTGTTCAGTGTCTGTCTCCATGGAAACAAATACATTCAATCAGCCCCCATCCAGAAGACTACATGTAGGAGTATTTGAGGAAAAGCATAAAAGAAAATCAGAGACTGATGATAGAAAATGAATCACAGCATCCATCAATTTTAAAGACTGACTATAAAAGAGACTGAGAGCCATTTTACATTTAAAAAAGTTAGCTTTAATAAACTCAGAAATATTTGTTTCACTTTATTGATTGTCTATATTTCAAAGATGTCTGTTTCTGTATCTGAAAAAAAAAAAAAGAGAAGAGAAGAGAACGATATATGTGGCATGAAATTGAGTGAGAGACCGTGTGGTATTTGAGACATAATGTGATTTTATAGCAACACATGTGGCAGTAAGCACTAAAAATAGAAACCATGAAATGTTCAAGTCTCATAACCCTTCCTCTTTTTACTTTCAGATGATACTGGTGGCAATATTCTCTGAGACTGGTTTCTTTGATTACTGTGCAGTGAAGGTGAGTTTTCGCAATCATTATTTTGAAAATGCTTATTTGTGATTTGTTTATCTCTTTAAGCAAGATACAATGTCTTGACTGACAGAGTTATTTCCTCATATTCTCTCTAAAATTAGGCTACTTAATCTATCCCACCCACCTTAGATATTAGACACCTTACCTATTATACACATTTAAATACATTATATATCTACAGATACAAATACCTACTAATATTTACTCAGCAATCAGTAGGTAGCATGCTGTCTGTTATTGATTCAGTCTGATATGCATTCATTTCGCTTTATAGATGTCCCTATTTTTGATTTAGTCAATGTAATCCCATCATGTTACTTTACCCAGTAAGCTCTGGGGCAAAGAAGCAGAGCTTTACGATAGCTGTCCTGAAAATCCCTATCATTCACTCTCAAGCAAAGTGATGAGAATCCCACAAATGCTTTATATATGAAATTTCTGGGTGAATATCAAGCTCCAATAGAGTTGCGAAAAGGAATCAGATGGAACAAATCTTTTATAAAATGATGCAACCGTGTATAAATTGTGAATAAAATGGGTTTGAATTAATGAAAGTCTAAAAATAAATCATTGGATGGATATCCCTTTCCTTATTTTCAGGGATTCTGCGGACTGTTGTAAAAGACCTGTTGAAACATTATGGATGTGCTCTTGTGTATAAATTGTGAATAAAATGGGTTTGAATTAATGAAAGTCTAAAATAAATCATTGGATGGATATCCCTTTCCTTATTTTCAGGGATTCTGCGGACTGTTGTAAAAGACCTGTTGAAACATTATGGATGTGCTCTGGACATTATGAGGGCACACGCTTATGTCCTCTCATCCCATTTATGAATCTTAAGAGGGTTCTGGACGAGGACATGTTCCACAAATTAAAATATTGCCATAGAAACAACCCTCTTGATTGAACACCATTTCAAGACAGAATGAAGATGCATTTTGTCTTGAAATAAAAATCAGGCTTCTTCAATCCGTGTGTAGTTGTGAGCGGGTGAGTTAAGGCCCATTCACACCAAGAACGATAACTATAACGATAACGATATTAGTGTCCACACCAGCACACAATAATGTTCTGTTTATTATAAGCTTGCACAGCGCTTTAAATGCTCAAGCTTTTTAAAGCAGGATGGATTCTGATTGGCTGTCAATGTTTTTATCATTCATCAGCTGGAAAAAAAACATTCTGGAAGTAATTCCAACGCTATTGTTCCTTTGTGCCGTTTATAGTTGTGATATAGACTTTGATATTCTTTTAAATTTGGAATGATTTTGAAAACTATATCTTTATCATTAGCATTATTGTTATCATCCTTGGTGTGAACGGGCCCATACTCTGTTTATTTGTCAGTCACCATATTATTGAGTCAGGAAGTGGTGATATAATCGGTGGACTACAACACCCTGCTTTACCACTTGATTAGAATGATTCCAGACAGCCTGATAATGTCTCCATAGCGACAGGCTCTTAAAGTGCAGGTCTTTTGTTTTTTGAATCTTTTCTTTTCTGGCTTAAACATTCTTTTAGCGCTACAGCCTGAATGAACAAACACACTATGGATCTGTGTCAGTTTTTAGACCGAATTCCTCATTAAAATGTACTTTTGAACATTGTGTTCTGAGACCCCCTCAGAGGACTGCTCTTGATTCTCTATCTTTGAGGCACTGTTAAATCAATCTCTCCTTTCCACTGTTTTTTTTTTTTTTTTGAAAAACGTGATTTTGTTAATGTTCATAAACAAAGGCTAGAGATTTGTGTGCTTAATTTATTTTTGACCCAGTTAGTTTTCATTAATGTGAAGTTGTGAGAAAAAATTCTAACTTTGTAAACCAATAATGAATTTATTCCCAACAGTATTCTGTATGTCTCCACACAGGCGTATCAGTTATCGCGAGGAAGAGTGTGGCCCATGATTATCATTCTGTGCCTAATTGCAGCCGTTCTGTCGGCCTTTCTCGATAACGTAACAACTATGATGCTTTTCACCCCTGTTACAATCAGGTAATGGTATCTCTTCCTAAAACAGTGTATCTTTGCTTTCTTTCGGTCTCTTTTGACTTATTTTTTAAACTTGTATAATGATTCACTTCCAATGGAAGTATATGTGGCAAGCAATCGCACTGGAATAAACATTAAGTGTCCTGAGAGTGTAGCCATAATACTTATACAATCTACATGTTGAAGTTAGACTTGTGTGTCAGAATCCTCGTAAAACCTCCAGAATGGCTTTGCCTGTAGAGTTTTATTGTAAGTGCTTTGCTGTATACATGACTTTTATTTTTACAAACTGAGGGTTAAATCCAGATTGTTTTCTTTGGTATCTGACAGCATGCCACAGACACTGTCAATAGAGATTAACTTGCATTGAATCTGGAGCATTCCTTTAATAGGACTTTGAAGAGAAGAAGTTTGTTCAGCTGAACTACTGCTAAAAAAAATCCCAGAAGGCCTTGGCTTTTCTCTGGACAGGAATTTCTTTGTCAGTCTGCTTAGAGTTACACGAGGATGAAATAAGTCATGTCTCCATGCTATAAACTTACCACCTCATTGCTCTTTTCAGCTCCATTTGAGCTTATTTTCTTCCATCTTTTCTCTGTTACACGTTGTCTCTCAATGTTATTCATCAGTGCCTGTGCACATTTGTGTTCTCTGTCTTTTATATGTTTTATATCCTGATATACAGCATCATTTATTTAGCATTGTTTAGGACACCCTGTTCCTTCAGAGGACATGTGCTATGAAGCAATTTGGCATAATGTAATGTTTCATGTCCCATCCCTGTTGAAACCCAAAGACCAACAAACCAACTTTGAGTAAGGATACTTTTTTTCGTATTTTTGATTTTTCCTTCTACTGCAATATTCATCCATCAAATTCTTATCATCTTACATAGACCTTAAAAATCCCTAGTGTGGTAGGATAGAATAAATCTATATTTCACACATAGCCATTAAAATGTTAGGCGCAGCCTCAGCGTTTTCATGACATTGCTGGTGAGAAATTACTCTTTTTTTTTTTTGATTATACATCCCCAATTGCATCTTCAAACACCTTTAGGGCTTCAGAGTTTAGAGACGCAGTACACACACACACACACACACACACACACTCACTCGTTAAAGAACGAATGTGAGAAATTAGAGAATTCAGCTTTTTGTTAACAGGCAATTTGCTTGTGCAAGTTTTTTTTTTTTCATGCCAATTTTGCAGGGAAACTGATTTGCTTATCTTTAGATTTAGATCTTAGACTTGGAAATTTGTGCACCCCAGCGTAAACTTTTGCTGGTCCTAATCAGGTCCTCCTCTGGCTATATTTTACATTTACATTTACATTTAGTCATTTAGCAGACGCTTTTATCCAAAGTGACTTACAAATGAGGACAATGGAAGCAATCAAAATCAACAAAAGAGCAATGATATACAAGTGCTATATCAAGTCTCAGTTAGCTTAGCAAGGTTTTTTAAAAATATTTTAATAAATACAAAAAAAAAAACAGACTCTTATGAAATCTTATTTTGTGGTACAGTTACAAATATGACAGAAGTAAAAGACATGAGTCTGTGTAAAACTTGCAGCTACAATGCTAAGATACTGTGGTGGTTGTCATGTTGTTGCTATGTGATTGCTAAGGTGTTCTGTGTATGTTTTTTGCATGTTTTATGTTCCACCAGGCAAAAATCGTGAAAGTATGATGGATTAGAAAAGCAATAGCACACCTTTTCTCAAAAATGACTAGCAAGCATTTATCTGTCTTGAAGACCACTTGGAGACTACTCTATGTAACATGGTTGCATTGCATTGATGTTCCAGGAACATCAGTCCTAATCAGGTTTTGTGATGTCTTTTGTACTCAAGGTTATGTGAAGTGCTTAATTTGGACCCCAGGCATGTCCTGATTGCTGAGGTAATCTTCACCAACATCGGAGGAGCTGCCACTGCTGTTGGAGATCCTCCCAATGTTATCATCGTATCCAACCAGGATCTGCGTAAAAAAGTATGTAATTATTTTCCACCGTTTGTTGCTGGGTCATTTATGGGTGAACGGATATTGTACTGCTGTCTTGTGCCTGTTAAGAGTGTCTCGGGGAACTTGTTGGACAAATTATACATGACTGCACAAATAAACAAAAACGCACAGACACAAGCATGTGACCAAGCATTTTTCTGGCATAGAATGATAGCCTTGTGCCAAAACACGCTGTCACTATTTACTCAAGGCTAAAACACTGTGGCATCCTGTCTTACACCTCAGACTATTAATTATGTAGGAATACTTCTTGCCAGCTTTAGTCACACTCTGCCAAATTCTCTCTCTCTGTCTCTCTCTCTTTCTTTCAGTAGAGTTGACATCAGGGTTTGAAATTAACACCCGCCAACCCGCCAAATGCGGGTAAAAATCAGCTGTGGCGGGTAACGCTGTCAAATCACTAGCCAATTTGGTTGACATTTTTTAACTTCAGTAAAAGCTAAAGCTGTAACAGTCATTATGTACAAACTCCGAGACCAACCATTTTTATCTAAGAGCATGCATGATGTTTGGTTGCAAGACTTGTTACTCACAGTATCTCACCTGTTTTCACACTGTATGCAAAAACAGTCTTAGGCATTTAGGCATTTTTACATATCATATTAACACATTAATTACCATTTGAGTGTAAATATCCAATTCTTTTTAGAGTAAATGATAAATATATGAAAAAAAAACATTCAATAGTAACCAGAAATTGCTTTTTAATGCTGTTGCTTCACAATAAAAATATTATTGCATTATCTATAGAAATTCAGGAAAAAATATAATGCTATATTAGTCAAATTCATCTTTACCTTTGTTTATTTTGGTTTTTCTTTTTTTTGGCAAATGAATCATGCTCAAAATACAAGAGTTTACTGTACAAAAGTGACCAAAAATCTGCATTTCTTGCAGACTGGGGTGTCTTTTTTCCGGAATCCAAAAAACTCCCACACTGGCGAGCTAACTTTTTTCGGGTGCGGGTAGATTGTCTCATTTTTGTCAGTCTTCTCTGACATGATTTTGTGTGGCAGTAGTAGCTACACACTGTGTTCTTGTCTTTTTCCCCCATTTTATGACAGGTGGCAACTAGTGTTAAGGTGCAATACCGCCACCTACTCAACAATTTACTGGCACTGGATTATTTACAACATTATCTTATGTATGCTATTAACATGATATCAATATTTCATTTTTAAATGGTTATCGTCAATACCAGTATACTGCAACACCCCAACTTGAGCATGCGTTGTGAAACAGGTCTTATTGTATGTTACTTGATGCTGTTGAAGGTACAACGAAGCAATACCTGATGAATGCAAGTGATCACAAAACATTAGGTCTGCAACATCGGCATGTACTTTCCTAACTTAATCACAGAACAGTATCACAAGAACTTTCTTTTTTCGTTCTAGTATATGAGTATATGAACTCTTTCCGTCAAACCCTCACTTGCAGGAAAACACAATTTAAAGTTCCGTCCTGCCAATTGGACAAGGTCACGGGCAGGCTGAATAATCTCCAGGTTTATGATGTGACCTCAAATCAGAGAGTCTTGTGTGGTTCTGTCTTCATTGAGACTTGTGTAATATTGGTTTGATTGAAAAGGTGAGGGGACATTTTGTGATTTATTATTCACTTTAATGGAGGATACGGAACAGGGTGAACCAGGTTTGTGGTTGTGATTGAAATGTTCATGTTCACATTCAGACAGAGATCAATGCATGGCCTCGTTGGTGGTGTGGTTGAAATCACAGAATATGCCAGTTTATTCTGTCTGTTTTTTTTTTTTTACTGTATTTGAGTATTTGCCAGTTTGTCTTTTTGTAGTCAGGTATGTTATTTTATTGCTCTTATTTAGGATTATGGGTTTGAATGCAGTTTGAACGGCTAACCCTTTGAGTGCATTTCATAACACAACTCAAGTATGCGCTGCGTTCTCGGCATTGCCACAAGCTGGCATTAGCATGTCTGCTTCTGCAGCTAGTTTTCTCTTTTAGATCAGAGGAGGGACAGTTTGAAGCGAATGATGCTGAGCAAGTGAGATCTCATAAGTATGTTTACCTGAATAATAACAGCACTGCACATACCATTCTGTGTGTGACATCAAAGTACAGCGAGAGCGATTAGCATTTTTAAAATATTTGTTTTGATGTCAAATAAGTCTTGCTGTTTTGCTTTTTTGTTAAAGCAGTGTTGCTGTTGTAAAGGTATACAGCTACAGTTGTGTTGCTGGGTTTTAAAGCAGGTTTGATTTTTCTTTCTTTCTTATCACTCTGTATTTACAGGATTTCACTGTCCAATCTGTTCAAATGTGGATGAATGGCTACACATAGATGTGTGCACACACTGTCAGAACTGTGTGAGATCACTTTCTGTACTTTTATTTAAGTAAAAATCTGTCTTTACAACTTTTACTTGTAATGGAGTAATATTTGACAAGCAGTATCTGTACTTTCACTCAAGTAATGGAGTTGAGTACTTTGTCCGCCTCTGCCCACAAGGCATGCTGTTTCCGAGATCAAAGTTTTGAGGTGCCATGCCATCACAATTTGTCCTTTATCAAACTCTGATAAATCGGCAACTTTTCCCATTCTGACACAGAACACTATACTGCTCTGTGAATATATATATATATATATA
>NW_015654111.1:147831-156110 GCF_001515625.1 Sinocyclocheilus rhinocerous
ACACACACACACACACACACACACACACACACACACACAGTTCAACACTTGCCATTTGCTTATTTGTTGATTGCCTTGTGCATTGATTTGATACCTATTTAGCTGGGTCTAAAAGTTATATAAAAGTCATATATAATATAACTTTTATAGAATTACTAAGAGATTCCCTGTATTATGAAACTATGTCTATGTCTATGCGTGTGTCTGAGGACTCGGGTTCCTGATGCAATAGAGGTAGGAGTCGATGAAACTCTGGGCTCTCTGTGAATGACTGAGCCAAAATTATTTTTTAAGCTGGTGCAAACAGGTGCTTTTATAGTGTATGTGCGTGAGGTGCTGTAATGTAGTTTACCGATCCTTTGTTTAAGCTTAAAATTTCTTTAAGCAATTTTTCTAAAAATATAAATGTTCCTATTTCTGTACCTGACACTGATATTAGTGTCTTGAGGTATCACACCATTTAATTTAATTTAATTTTTTATATTTTATTTAATTTTATGTAAAGGGGTCCTATTATGCTCTTTTACAAAGTCTTGATTTTGTTTCGGGGGTGTACTAGAACATGCTCTCATGCTTGGTGGTTCGAAAAACGCATTATTTTTCACATAATTTACATTATTAAAATAGCTTTCTCCCCAGCCTGGCACAAACAGCTCGATTAGTTCCGGCTTTGATGAACTTCTTCATCGTCTCGTCTGATGCACTCAACCAAGCGTTCTAACCACAACCTCGCCCAGGCGGGAATTATTTTTAATGATATTCTAATGGGCCGCTTTGTGATATCACAAAGCCCGGAAAACAAACGCTGTAGTCCAAACGAGCCGTTCGTTGTAGTTCTTGAAAAGGGATTTAAAAAAAATGAAATATCTCCCTTTGGAGTGGACTTTGAGATTTGTAACTTTTTTTGGGGGCATCTTTTTTATGCCCAAACATACACACTACACACTGACTAAAATTTAAAAAGTGAAAAAGCATAGGACCCCTTTAATTTCATTTTTCTATTTAAGCACCAACATATCACTTTTAAACTTGTTGAAACATTCTGGGTATACTGTTGTTCTCTGCTCTATTATGTAAATGAATGAGTGTTTGCATTTTTTGCGTGACTCATGTCTATTTGCTTGTGTATAGCCGAGGATTTAATTTGATTGTAGTGAAGCCACCACCTTCTCCAGCAGTCACTTAATCCGTTTATTAAGCTCGTATCAGCCTCAGGATCTTTAGAGCCTCTGGATTCTGAATGGAAGCTCTGCCATACAAATAGATGGATGACATGGCGCAATACAGCTTAATAAAAAGCACTGTGCTAGAAATGTGCTTTACTAATCCACAACTTCAAAAGATTTTATACACTACCTTGACTTACAAAAGCAAATAATGTTATCATTAAGATGTTTTTGAAAGACGTCACCAAGGCTGCTTTTTATTTCAAATAATATTGTGAATTATTATCACAATTTAAAAGAAGAGTTTTAAAACTGTTTCGAATTTTTATATATTTAAAAATCAAATTTATTCCTATGATGGCAAAGCTGAATTTTCAGGCAACATTTTACTCCAGTCTTCAATATAAACTGTGATACATACAGTACATACATACATTTATTTGTTTATTTATTTAGAACAGCATACATTACATTTGTAAGATGGTAAAAGACTGTACTGTCACTTTTGATCAATGCGTCCATGTTGAATATTTAAAAAAAAAAAAAAAAGTCACAATTTGAATGACTAAATTGACACTTTTTTACTAGGCTTTTTATAGTTTTATTAAGTATGGCATTAGAGAGAGAATGAGTGGTAGGTGGTAGAAAAGTGGTAGAAATGGCAATGGGATTAAGAAAATTATGTCATGATTTAAGATTTTATTAATTTCCCTGTCTTGTTAAGGCCTAGAAATCACATTTGGTTTTATTTTAAATCTCTGAAGTTTCCAGGTTTTCCATGACCGTGTGAACCCTGAACTATCTTAGTCCGTCCTACATTTCTCAGGCAGCAGTCAGTCATGACGGAACATCTTGTACTTGTGGCCTCTTTGTTTATTTGTTTGTTTTTCTCTGTTTGTTTGGGCTGTGCAAGTCGAAATGGGCCTCCCCATCGGTCTCGACAGGATCACTACAGCAGGGATGTTGCCATTTGGTCAGTCAAGCATCCATCTGTGGAGCTCTCTGTAGATCAGACATTTGAGATTGAGCGGAAGAAGTGTTTCAGGGTCGCTGAGGAGACATTTCATATACGCTGTGCTCTCTCTCTCTGGCATCTACTGGGCCGTCAGTCACACTCCCAGAAATCTCAGCTGCCAGTCAGTGCTTCTCCAGGCCCCAGGCAGACAGGCTTTGGCAGACTCTGGTTTGACCGTGGCCCCTGACTGCTCACTAATCAGCTAGCGCCAACAGTGAAGGCCTTTTTGCATAGTGATTTCTCATTCCCTCTTCTCTCCCACTTACATTGCTTTTTGAAGTTACTTTCTTGGCTGATAAAAGTGGGACAGTGACAACAGAAATGGAGTAAGAGGAGGTCTTATTTACACACTATGTCTCTAAGTCATTACTGCCTTCAGGACAAAACAAAATAATCTACAAAGAAAAATCCCCAAACACTGCCTATTGTTTTCAGCTACATTACTGACAAAGTAATGAGGACTTATGCATCTACACTGTATGAGAGGGCATTCACCTCAACAGCGCAGGAAATCCATGAGGAATAAAGCAGAGGACCACTTTAATGAAATGTTATCGACAGATTCCCTCTAGCCCAGCTTGCCCCAATGAGTCTGTAAGGATATTTCTTATTTTCAGAAGGCTTGGACATTGGAGTGACACTCTTGGCTTTTAGATGCCCTGTACTATTCCTAAAATATTTTCAAATCAAATTATCCCCCCAAAAAACTTGTGATACAATATGTTCAGTTAAGAAAATTGTATTAATTTTAAAGTGAAATAAAAAATGTATTTTCCTGAATCTTTCAAAATATCAGTCTTTATTTGAATCTTAAAGTGATAGTTCACCCAAAATGAAAATTCTGTATCATTCACTCACCCTCATGTCATTCCAAACCTCTGGAATGCTGGGACCTCTACAATTGAGTCAGTGAGTTGAATTCAAGAACCTGATCAGGCTGATTTGTTACCCCTTTTTTAATGGATAAGCAATTAATTGAAAAGATCAGATTCGATTTGTTCACAAATCAGACATCATTTTTTGCAATGCGGGTGCAGTGGTCCTTTCATTTGTCCTCCCTGTCTTTTTAGTGTATTTCTCTCTTTCTAATGTGGTTAAATAATAATTCTAAATAATAATAATAATAATTCCATGTTCTTTCCTTTAAAACCCCATTACAAATCTAATTATAGAATACACAAATGGATGTGTGTACTTCTGAATGCCTCTCTCTCTCTCTCTCTCACACACACACACACACACACACACATACTTGTATTTGTGGTTTACGGGGACTCTCCATAGGCGTAATGGTTTTTATACTGTACAAACTGTATTTTCTATTGCCCTACACCAACCCTACACCTAAACCTACCCCTCACAGGAAACTGCTGGCAATTTTTGAATTTCATAAAACACCGTTTTGTATGTTTTTTTAAGCCTTTTGTTTTACGGGGACACAGGAAGTGTCCTCATAAACCATGTTTACGTTGTAGTACCCATGTCATTATACACATTTGTGTCCTCATAAACCATATATACCTGTACACACACACACACACACACACACACACACTTCTCTTAATCTCCTGTAGAGGTCACTGTATACCAGTCTCTTTGTCTCCATTCACATTTGTCTCATGTTGGCATATGAGATTGGACATGTTGTTTGTTTGTTTGTTGTTTGTTTGCTTACATCTTATTTTTTTATTTTCCCAAATAATACGAGACCATGTTTATCCTTTCAATCATGGTTTTGTTTTATAAGTGGAGGATTTAGTACCTTGAGCTGCTTTAGGGAGGTTATACTGCCAAAAACCAAAAGCATCAGTGTCCCCTCCCCTCATTTTTACCGGCCTTTTGTTTAGTTTCTAAGAAGTACCTCTAAGTCCTGGGTTTTTGCCAAGCCTGAGCAATGCGGGGAGCCAAACTACAACAGGGATGCAATTATCTTGTATCTTGCCAGTTCCTTTACAAAATAGAAGAGACTGGTTCTAGCTGTCACATTTTTTTACTAATTTCTTATTTCTCAGGGTCCATTTCTGTATAGGTACAAAAAAAAAAAAGTCTCTGCTACAATAAAACATTATTGCCGTTATTATTGCCCAAGAAAAAGATACAGTTTCTTTAACACCTTGTCGACCTTTTTTAAAATGATATTGGTGCTAAGTTGTCACAATGGTAACCTGCCATTAAATAGCCTGTTATAGCCTTTTTACTATTTACAATCACAATTTAAACAGTAAAACAATTATAAAGCACAAGCAATTTGTGAAACAGCAAAAAAATGTCATACAAAAATATAAAATCATTGCTTTTACTATATATTGTAATTAATACATTATATAGATTGCAATATTTAAAATGTGATATGATGATGAGTTAAAAAGTGTATTTATAAAGGGTATTTATAAATTATTATAAGTAAAGAGAGTTTTAAACTAGGGTTTTGAAACCAACATACAAAAACAAGCATTTGTGCCTCTCTTTGTATACTGTCTTTGTACTATTTATGCACACATGTCACCATGTAAACAAGCAAAGATACCTCACTACAATAAGTTATACAGCAGCGGTATATTGGAAGATAAGTCGTTGGATTAGATTTCAGGTGACAAAAACCTATTTTACACATCTCTATCAGTAGTGCCATTTGAAAATGTGATGCCATCTGGTTATGATGAGAGATGGGGTGGGCTGCACAGGCAAGAAAATATCATCTGAAGCTAGATGTTCAGTCGAGAGGGCTGTGTGCTCTTGATATGAATGAAAATTAATAAATAGTCGAGCATTTTAAGAGGATTTGTGCCACATGCAGGTGCTCATTTAAACCTTATATAAGTGTTTAAATGCATCAAGATGCAAGCATTAAAATGCTGAATATGATTCTGTTGATGAAATGTAATCAAGGCCTCCATCCACATTATATGGAGAGCCAGTAAAGTGGATGTGATCTCTACTTAGTGCTTAGAATAGATTTCATGAAATACCGCAGCAAATTAATTGCACAATTTTTAAAAGGCTGAAAATTAACCCGCCCTCTTCTTCCTCTAGGGGATTGACTTTGCGGCCTTTACGGGTTACATGTTCCTGGGAATCTGTCTGGTGCTGCTGACCTCATTTCCTTTTTTGAGAATGCTGTTCTGGAATAAGAAACTTTACAACAAGGAATCCAGTGAAATCGTGGGTGAGTATTCATTTATTCTACTCTGTTCCTACGCACCAGGTTTCCTAAAATCATACGGAACTATCCTCAAGAGTATGTAGAGCCACTCTGCTTTCCTTCGTTTTTGATTCAAGCTCTTTTGTTCTGACATGTGCAATGAAAAATTCATTCATAATCCCATTGACCTAGATCGTAAAGAATGAGCAATCATTTCTAAAAACCATAGAGTGGTTGAGGGCACACTTGACCTTCCTTTGTTGACAGCAGTTCTTCCTATATGAGTATGTGAATGAGTGTCATACACCATTCTACACTATTTACACCAAATATCATATCCTATCCAAAGCTCCTTACATTTGGCCTTTGAGCCCATGTGACTGGGATAGGCACAGCCTACCCTTTCATGGATGATTATAACCTCGGCAATACATCAATTTTTCATCCGCCCCTCCTTCTCTCCCACATCCCACGATCACATTGATGCGTTTAGTCTCTCTGTACCCTTCAGGCTGTTTTCCCTTATTTTTCCATTATTCTTATCGGATGAGCCTGTGCCAAAAGCCTTAAAGGGGTCATATGATGTTGCTAAAAAGAACATTATTTTGTGTATTTGGTGTAATGAAATGTGTTTATGCGGTTTAAGATTAAAAAAACACATTATTTTCCACATACTGTACATACTGTACACTCCTCTATGCCCCGCCTTTCTGAAACGCGTCAATTTTTACAAAGCTGATCCACAGCACGAAGTTGATGTATTTCCTCAGCTACCAGCAAGGATCAGCTCTAGGCATGACAAAGCAGAAATCGTCCTCTTTTGGAAGGCCAAACAAAGTAGTTTAGCTTTCACAACGAAACACACAGCGCCTTCACGACATGGCAGCAACAACAATACTACAGCGAGAATAAAAGTTACACCTTCTTTCTTTGCGTGAACATTTGGGCGACGTTATGCAAATCTTCCCACATCGTGACGTAGACATGTGGGGCGTGTTAGAACGAGCCGTTTTAGGTAGGCGTGGTTGACTCTTAACTTTTATAAAGAATATGTCTTTGGATTTGAGACTTTAGTCTTTGCAACTTTACAGATCTTCTTTATGCACCAAGAGCTTGTAACACTTCAAAGAGAAAGGAAAAATTACAATCGCATCATATGACCCCTTTAACGCCTCTTTATTAAATACAAAAATCCTGTCATAGATGACCTCTCTCAAGACCTAGACTTATGCACAGTTTTCAGACAGGACATGTTTGAGGGGTCAAAGTTTGTCTGGTTAGCATGGCCCATTTAGAAGAAGAAATTATTTTATTTTCAAGGAACATACATTACAAGGGCTTGGAACTGTGTGTTCTTGTGTAATTAGTCAAATTTAGAGTTCAGGTGATTAGCTAAAAAAACCTCAGTGCCCAGAGCTGCCTGTGAGCAAAGATAGCACATTTCAAATTGTACTTTCAGGTGTCAACTGTTTTAAATCTGCAATATTAATAATTTTCTTACTATCTACAAAAATAATCCTAACAGGGTCCGTGTTAGAGCATGTTTATGGTTGTACTGTCATCAGCCCGTCATAATGTATGTCGTCCTTGTATCTTGATATCCACCATTGTGTAATGCTTGCTTGAAATGGGTGATGTGTCAGAGAATTGCATATTTATGACATTTTGAAGGAACAGGACACATTTAGCCCAAGTGTGAAGGTGCTAACACAGCTAGAAAGGCCGTTGAAGCCATCATAGACTCTGACAGGTCAATACCACTCTCACCTAGGGAGTCATCGCTTCATCACCGCCTCCACTGAAAGCCAGTCTGGCCAGAACAGAATTTTGGGTTCATTTCCAATGTTTAGATTGTGTCAGTGCAGTGTGAAGTTTGTGAATATGAAAAAATAAATAGGTGTTTTTTTATTTATTTATTTATTCATTCATTTAGTTATTGTTCATTTTTTGTACACTTACCCTTCAAGCTTCAAAATAGGATGCGTAAGTAAATAAATAAATAAATACATAAAAAGTAGTTAAATGTAGCAAAAGCCATTTGATAGCCTTTTTTTCTGAATTACACTCACTTTTTGGGTGAACTATTCCTTAATTAAAGTCACAATTTTATATATACAGTGGGTATAAAAAAGAATCACCCCCCTTTAAAATAATCATATTTTGTTGCTTTGCAGCCTGAAATGAAGATGGACACAGTTTTTGTTTTATCCAACTGTATTACTGCAACGTATAACATTCAAGTGAAAGATATAACACCAGCATGTCAGAAAAAAAAATAAAAAAAAACAAACAGAATCACTGAGTTGGAAAAGGGATCATCCCCTCCTAAAAATGCTGTGTAAACTCAATCAGGTGTAGCTAATCACCTTCTCAATGGCACACAAAGCCATTTGACTTTCAACTGTGATTAGCTGTGATCATTTTGATTAGCTCATCATGAAAAGAGCTTTCCTGGAGCATTTCAATCCTTGGTAGTGCAACTGAAGCAAACAGTCAACTATGGGTGGCAAGGCACTGTCAAAAGATCTCCAGGATAAAGTTGTGGACAGGCACAAGTCAGGATAGGAGATGGCTAAAAAAAAAATTCAAAGGATTTATCAATGCTTAGAAGCACAGTGAAGTCTATTAATTAAGAAGTGAAAGGTATTGCAACACAGACCCTCTCTGGATCAGGACGTCGCTCCAAACTGGTTGAAAGAGCCAGGAGGAAACTGCTCAGAGAGGCAACCAAGAGGCCTACAGCAACTCTGAAGCAGTTGCAGGAATTTATGACAAAGAGTGGTCATTGTGTGCATGTGACAACAATATCACAAATTCTCCACAAATGTGGTTTGTGTGGGAGTGATGCAAGAAAAAAGCCACTCCTCAAGAAAGGCCACATGCAGTCATGACTGAGCTTTGCCAAAACAAACCTTAAAGATTCTGAGGCAGATGAGACTAAAATGTAATTATTTGG
>NW_015654111.1:156301-160148 GCF_001515625.1 Sinocyclocheilus rhinocerous
CATTGAAAATCTGTGGAATGACTTGAAAGACTGCAGTCCACAAACCCTCACCATCAAACTGAACTGAACTTGAGCAGTTCTGCAAAGAAGAGTGGGCAAATATCGCAAAGTTAGTAGAGACAAATCCCAACAGACTAAAGGCTGTAATTAAAGCAAAAGGTGGTTCAACAAAATACTGACTCAAGGGGGTGATCCTTTTCCCAACTCTGCTTTTTATTTTTTTTCTGACATGTTGGTGTTATATCTTTCACTTGGATGTTATAAGTTGCACTGAGTAAATACAGCTGGATAAAACAAAAAACTGTGTCCGTCTTCGTTTCAGGCTGCAAAGCAACCAAATGTGACTATTTTAAAAGGAGGCGATTCTATACCCACTGTTCATTTCATTTACTGGTTTGATAGTTTTTAACCTCAGTCAAATGGTTTTTGTTCTTTTTATTTCATTATTTGTTGTGTAAATAAATAGACAAAATAATCAGATGAGTCTTCTTCCTCCAGTTGTCAACTTCTCTCCACAGATGGCCATTAGCCTCTTGAGCAGCTGCTCACTCTGCTCTACAGAGACCAACTCCCCACATCTCCCGTACACCTCCACACCTGAGCTCTCCTTCACACACCTGACAGTATGACAATAGTTCCTTTATAATAAACCACTCATTTTAGCCATTCACAGGCTGAAATCAGGCTCTGGGGTTCCCAGAGAGGCTTTCGCCATACCCATAAGTTAGAATGAGAGGAAAACACAAAGCCTTTTCTAACACGTTGTTTTCTTTCTGAAAGTTCTAAGAGTGGTTGATCATCCAATTTAAACTTGGTCTTTTGAGTCATATTTTGATTCTGTAAAACAGCATGACAGTGTATGAGAACTGTGTGTTGATCAGCCCAGTGTCACAGCAGTTTTATGACCTCGGCTAGAAAGTAGTAGGTATAAAAGTCTTCAATTCAATTCAGTTCAATTCACATTTATTTGTATAGCGCTTTTCACGAAGCACATCGTTGCAAAGCAGCTTCACAGAAAATGAAAGTTTCTACATTACAATTAAGAGTAGTTTATCAGTGGTGACTATGTCAAGGTGATATTTATATGGCAGAAATGTCTAACTTTCTTTCACCATGTAACATTGCTTGAATGGACCTTTATATCATAAGGTTGTATGGAAAATAGTGGAAGTTTTGAAAACTTCAGATTACACAGACAACCACCAGTTGACCTCGTTGATATGCATAATAAATAAGAGCAACTTTTATTTTTTCATTCTTGTTTTTGATGCACTGTAAAATAATTTTTCATAGCTGTAAATAAAACAAAGATCACTGGAGTACGTTTTGCAAAAAAGTTTCAGTCTTACTGCTTTAATTCAGTGTGTTACTTGCAGTTTCTTTGTAATTATTTGTGAAATTTGCTAGCAGTTTCTGAGTGAAAATTATTTCGAAGTATTTTTTTTCCCCTTTTGACAAAGTACTGCTTTAGATTGTAATGGCTTCAAATTTAATGTCTCTAATTTAGAACAGTGATTTTTAAGTGTGTTGACGTTAATTTCCAGCATTTTTCTATTTAGGCTTGTCAACCACCCAGGCTTAAAATTTTTTTATATTCCTTGTACTTTTTTCTATGAAAAAGTCATTACAGCATTATCAGTATTTGAAAATTTGAATTTAGAAACAGTCAATTTGAGTTGTTTATGCTTACAGAACATCTACACAAGAACTGTGTTGTTTTGAAAACAACGTGCTCTAGGATGCACACATGGATGCTTCAGAGCCTTAATTACATGTATGCATGTTTTGTGCCTGTCATTTTAGAGATAAAGCAAGATGAGAAACAAGAAGTAATTTCTTTCTCAGAAGGCAGGAGTGCACACTTTATATGTTCTCCCACACCATTGGCTTTTGCACACTGTGAGGGTTGTCTTTGAGACATCATCAGCATGGGACTAGCACCATCCAGAATGCCAATCTTCCCCTCCGCTCGGTGATCATTGGGTTTTCGGGTGGCTAACACAATGAGAGCGTGCTGGTCAGTGTGGAGCTGATGCAAAGTCTTAGAACTCTGCTCTATAAGGAACAGGAACTTAAATTATCAGTTTGCCAGTTCCCCAGGAATATGCTGTGTCTGAACGAAAGACCTCCACTAGGCCTGATGGTGACCACTCAATGCCAGTCCAATTTCTAATTCTGTAAAGCCTTAAGTCCCCACAGAGCCTCACTTTCAAAAAATCAAACCTGCTGTGCGGCTGATACAGATTTCCAGGCCCTTGGCATGATGCATTACTGTGTCTATTGTGATCAGCATGTTTTTCCCGTGTCAATTAGCTTCTTTTAGGACTGTCTGCATTCTAGCTTTACTGTATCTGGGAAAATGTATACAATTCAGCTAAATTCATATAATTAATTTGCATATAGGTAGTGACTACATACATTTCAAAGATGTTTGAAGTGAAATTTCAAAGCTAAAAATATTCTGAATGAATGAGCGAACAAAAATGTTACAATTATCCCTTCCTTATTCTTTTTTCTGGATTGGCTCTGTTTGACCATACATCCCTATTTTTAATAGGTCTTGTTATCTGTTTCTTCTTAGTTTTTCTTATCTTAATTCATATTTGTCTGTTCTACAGCTGAACCCTTTATCTTGTCACGATTTGTGTCGCCCTGCAGAACTGAAGCATGAGATTCTGGTGTGGAGGCAGACAGCCCATCGCATTAACCCTGCCAGCCGAGAGGAGACTGCCGTCAAGTGTCTTCTCATGCAGAAGGTGCTCAATCTGGAAAGCCTCCTGCGCAAGAAGCTCAAGACCTTCCAGAGGTGCCACACTCATGCTCAATCCATTCTTTTCTTTGTCTGTCTGGGTAAAATACAAGCAGTCTGTCTACACCGTGCATGGTGTTTGAAATCATGGATGTATGTTGAATATAAGTGTTTTGTTCTTGTTTTATTGGCTGGTTTTTGGACTTTTTTCACTTGTGTTGTCTAAATGTCATGAGGATAATGGTGGAAACAACTGAAAAACAACAAATTAGGCTATACCTAATGCATTATCAAGCCTTCTTTTACTATTTTGATATTGCATGTAATATGAGTGTCTTTCTTGGTATGAGGTCACTTGAAAACACCCTATTAGGGCCAAAATATATCCATTCCCACTGCATGACACCTGTTGTGTCTGATGGTAGCACATAGCCAGAAGCCCAGGATGATAAATGAGCAATAATTAACCTGTAGAAAAGTAGGTAATTGTTCTCAATTGTGTCGGCTCTCTAAAGCTCTTGTAGAGAGCTGAAATTTTAATCATGCAGAATAATTTTGTTCTCAACAGTAGCCTGTTTTTTTTTTTTGGTATTATTATAAATGCTTCTTTTAACTAAAGAAATTCGATTAGTTATGCTTGTGGTTTTGTGGATCTTGTGGTTTGCTTTGATGACAGATAGAATAATCACAGAAGCCATTTACAGCCTCACATGCTGAGTAGAAAAGGTTCGGGGTGACCACATGAAATCACCACTCCTACTCATTTGCAGGTGTCCATGCTGGCTGAAAGGATGTATTAACACACTTCATCCGGTTTTATTCCTTTATTTTCACAGGCAAATATCTCAGGAAGACAAAAACTGGGAACACAATATTCAAGAGCTGCAGAAAAAGGTAAAACAAAGCTGCATAAGGATGACTCTGGTTGATTAAGTGACGTACTTTTCTGCTAATCCTGCCTTATCTTTCCGATGGTATCTTATTATATGATAAGAAACTTCAACAATTTCTCAAATATTTTGGCTTCAGGTCCCTGATAGTATTATTATTATTATTATTTTTTTTTAATAATAAACAATTTAATGATGTATTTTTTAA
>NW_015654111.1:161039-190218 GCF_001515625.1 Sinocyclocheilus rhinocerous
ATTTAATGATGTATTTTTTAAATAATATATTAATATATTAATTAATTAATTGATATGGTCAATTTAATAATTTTATTTATTTGTCTATTTTTTCATTGTACAAAAATGAACAAAATTGTTAAATATCACATAATGTTACGATGAGCTGACACTAAATAGAAAATTCACATTGTGGTTGGCACCAGTGTTGGGGGTAACTCATTACAAGTAATGCGAGTTACGTAATCAGATGACTTTTTTCAAGTAACTAGTAAAGTAACGCATTACTTTTTTAATTTACAAGAAAATATCTGAGTTACTTTTTCAAAAAAGTAATGCCAGTTACTTTGTTTTCCCATTTATTGACTGACAGCTCTCCTGTCCCCATATTGGGAGAAATCGGGAGTACAGAGGCGTTGTGTGCGCTGTGTGAACACGATGTTACTGTAGTTCTAGACTAAATGTGAATGTGCATTAATTCATCCCACTCACAAAAAACAGATTTAGTATTCATCAAAATGAATTAAAACAGTGAAATGCAAACTCAGAATATGACGCAAACCTGCAATAATTAAATATGTTAAATAACAAAAATGTATCTAATCCCATTTTACTGAATTTATATATGAAGTTATATGAACTTTAATGATCCAGTTCAACCATACTAATAAGCAAAAATGACTTTAGAGAAACTAGGCACACACCATATTTAGCCTTGTTGCAGTTGAATCTGCATGTAATATACTCTGGCTTTTGATAAAATACCATTTATTGGAGATTAATTGGACGCATGACCTTTGACATCAACAAATAAAAGATATGTTTCTCCTACCTTGTAAATGTTAACATGTAAAGTTAACTATACTGTGTACTATTATATGATTAGCATTGTAATATTTGCCATTTTGCATAATTTTTTTCACTGCTATAAGTGTTTCAATAAGAATAGACCTGCGGATTGCAACTCATTATTATTTATTAATAATAATAATTATAAATAATAAAAAATAATGATTAAATTATAAATAAATAATATATTAATATAATAATTAATTAATTGATATGGTCACAAAAATACAACAAAATTGTTATCACATAATATTACTATGAGCTGATGCTAAATAGAAAAATTGACAATTTTGTAATTGTATAAACAGCAGAAGTGTTAAGGTTTACGTTTATTCATTTAGCAGATAATTTTATCCTAAATGACATATAGTGATAATAGTTTGAAAAAAAAAAAAAATATATATATAGAAAATATAGTGATTATAGTTTGGTTTCTAAATATCAATTGAATTGGCATAATATGTATTTGACATGTTTCTTTCTGTCCTGTATCTGAACATGTCTTTCATGGTCTTTTACAGCACAGAATAACTGATAAAATCCTCCTGGTCAAGTGTCTGACTGTCCTTGGGGTGGTCATCTTTATGTTCTTCCTGAGCTCCTTTGTTCCTGCCATACATCTGGATCTGGGTAAGCAAGAGACAAACATTTGTGTTAAACACAAATAATCAGGATTCATCTGTTTCTATTGCTGAACTGGCCCTGCTGTTTACATGCCTCACTGTATAATTATGAGGGCTTGTTTCCTCTCTGTTTGAACAGAGGAAATGGAATCACAAGAATATCTCGCTATTTTTGAAATGATCAAAAATGTGCCAATTCCTCGACCACGGAGCAAACATTTCATTTTATATGCATTCTATTAGGGTTCGTAGAATAAAATTAGAGAAACAAATGCTATTCTAGTAAAGCTGGCCAATTTCTCCCATGATCTAATTAGTGTGTGTATGAACCTGTCAATGTGTTGATGTCGTAATAGTTTGCAGCTGGGCTTTAAATGCAGAAAAAGACACAAATGCAAAACCACAACAATGGAGTAGCGTGAGATTAAATAAGACAGCTAGTATTACTCACCCCAAAATTAGTCTTTTGTTTCTGTTTAGCCTTCCTTTTTGTTCTAGCTTTGTCGAACTGGTTTATGGACGTGTTTATTATACAGCGAATGAGAAGTCAATTACAGATGGAAATGAGATCGAGAACTTCACCAAACACATTAGTGAGAACGAGTTGGTCAATCGGAGAAGGCCAGCCACACAGCTCACTTACTGTAGGTTGTTGTGTTGTTTGGGTCTGATTGTGTATTGATAATCAGTTCTCATTTGTGGACAGGTTTATCTTGTGGAAAGATGACACATGAATATTAGTTTCTCTTCATTCATACAAAATCATGTATTTTTTCCTTTCCACAGCTGTGTACATAATTAATCGGCAATGCTCGAAAAAATAATCACTGTACATTACCATTTTGAAAAAACAGTGTGGTTCTGCTTTCAAATTTCTTTTCAGTGCCTCGTTCTGATCAAAACCAGGGTCGGACAGCACGGGCTGCAAATGACTGTCATTAGACTTTCATTAGGTTGACACCATCATCACCACTCCATTTGACCTTTGATATTGATTATTTAAATCATGGCCGAGGATACAGTGCGCCTGCTGGAGGGCAATGAAGCACACAGGAACTGACTTACTGGTGAACAATTAGCACATTTATGTGAACAATGCTAGCAGTAACAGTGCGTCTGGGAGTTTTCTTGATTTTTAGGTCACTGAAAAGCTGTTAGAAGAAAAAAAAAAATAGGCTCTGAAAGGTCATTTCTATAGGTCCATCAAAACATTTCACATATAGGTCATAATGGAATTTCAAGGAAATATCAATAATTTTCTCAGAGTGAGACTTTACTCTAAAAGTAAAGATATTTTCATGCTTAAAAAATCCAAAGAGCTCATAGAAAACAACAACCAACATTTGATTTTAGAAACTTGTGGTATTCATTTTTTTATGTAGTTAAAATTCAACAGTTTTTCTTGAAGTTGCTGATTGATTTGGTAGTTTTCCCGAAATATACTGACACCCAGTGGCATAGATACAGATTTAGAATAAAGCAGAAATGTTCATTAAGCATTATAAAAATACCCTATTTGAATAGAAAGCCATGATTAATTTATTCCACAAGCGAAAGTTTGTTTGGTAAAAGGAATTTTTGAGTGAAAACGAGAAGTATCTGACTGGTCATGTGATCTCAACATTTCAACCCACATGATGCGATGCTCCATGTACTGTAAATTTAAGCAGCCTTATTATCTTTATTATTATGGATATGTATTTGAGTCATGAGTCTTTATCTCATGTGAATGTATGTTTTAAACCATTATCTTTTAAAGTCCCCCTGTAGTCAAATATTTTATCCCTTAAAACGTATCTTTGATCATCAAAATAAGCGCCTCCTGATCCACTGAACTGTAGTAAACGCAAAACAATGGCATACACGGATAATGACTGATAAAACTATGTTTTTCCTAGCGGACAACTACAGTGAATACTGTAACATTCGTTAAAGTTACTTACTTGACGATGTTGTGTCCTAAAATGCCTTGAAGACTCGAATGCAGCCGTTTGTGATTCTTAATTAACTCCCGCGAGCATACGCGTGTGAAGAACAACATAAAAAACTAGATTTTCACTACAGGGGGACTTTAAAGATGCGCTATGAAACTTTATCACCATCTCTGTTTGAAACATAAAATAGCAGGTTACTTGCAAAATTATTTCTTTACATGGGTTGTGCTTTGCCACTGCTCTGCTGCAGAATGATAAATCTGATGGTTTGAGGTATACATATCGATTTTTGTTCATTTTTAACCAAAATCTCTTCTGTAGTGCAACTTTAAAGTATTATTAATTTATTTCAGGGTAAAACTTTTTAAATGAGAAAATGATTACATTTAAGGTCCACATGCATATTAAATATTACTAATGTAACCCATCTCTTGATATGGTCATTTATTTATGAATAAATAAGTTAAGATCCAGGCATAATTTATCTCCTGGGCAGCACAAAAGCTGTACCACCAAATAATGAATGAGGAAACGGTGGAAGATTAATCAAAGTAGAAAACACACAACAGCTCATTTTTTCCAAGAAAATTCTGAGAGAGAGAGAGAGAGAGTTATTTATAAAGAAGGTGCTTGTGGAAACACATTTGCTTTAAAATTAAGAACATGATGAGGTGGTGTTTGTGTCTCACTCAATGGGCCAGAATGCCTGTGTTGTTTTGGGTATGATGAATGAACCTCCCAGGCTGAAGGCCCCCCAGTCCTTCCGCCATCTTCCGTTGGATGCCGTGGGGAAACATTGAAGCGAAAAGCAAATCAAAAGTTACTTTTTTGGAGTTGTGTTGTGACACAACTGTCCCAGTGCCAGTGTGGAAGAAGTCTGGGATTCTTTTCACACCATGCGTGGACTACAGTGCTAGAGTGTGTGTGTATTTGTGCCATCCAAATCCGTGAATATGCTTCACTTCTAAAGAAAAGATGCACAGTATATATAATATACAGTATATATTATATGTAATATTAGTTTACTTATTGAGGTGGCTGACTGTGAGGAATATTTAAGGTATCCAAGTGACGTGAAAGTTGTCAACCCCCATGTTTTGTTGGACCCAGAAGCCCTTTTATTATCTAAAAAAACATGCTTATAATTTAAGTATCAAACTGATACATCTTGACTTTTTCTAATCTTATGAGAACCAAAACAAACTTTTTAATCACAGTTTTAAAGAGATTAAAGCTTCATTATTTTCCTTCTCCTGGGTTTTCGTTAGATCAGAGCATATTCAAAGACTCTGAAGGGAAAACAGGAGCTTAATTTTGGAAATAAATTATAATTTTTGTAATTATGTTTACATATACATCTTTGGGGTATCAACCAAAAAAGAGGGGTATAACAGATATTTGAATTACGCTTGTCACTTACATTTTTATAAATTCGATTTCAACTTTGTATGTTGCAGTTTCGTCTATAAATTTCCACCAACTCCATTCTGATTGAAACAATTCACATTATTTTTTTTAATTAATAGACTTCCTGTTACATAACTTTGTCTTCTATCATCTGGCTATTCTGAACACCATTGCCTTTTACCTCATTTACCTTGTTCTTTACCTTGTTTAAACCAGTTTTGTTTAAACTTTGTTAATGAATTCTCCTCCACAATTACAGTACATCTGTGTCCTCTGTGCAGCTGGTCTCTTCTCTGCCTTCTTCTGTTCTTTCTCTTCCTGTCTTTGGCTCTTCCTCTGTTCGTCCTTCTCATCCCTTATTAAATGATTTCCCACGGGCAGTCTTCAGCACTCACCTGTTTAATCAAATTTAGCTAGAATTGGAAGCATACTGTCGCCCCCTCTGCTATGATTTATAGCGTATCGGTTTGTTGCAGCATTTACTGACCAGTGTTGGTCATAATCCCAAAAGTATGTGTGCATGCATGTGTAGTGTTTTGTGCTAAATTTGAGAAGCTTGAATAGTAACTGTTTGACCATTGTCCAGCCTGTTTTAATAGAGGCACTTCACACACTGGCATTGCTGGCTAAAGTCCAAAGCGTCTGGCTGGCTAACAGGAAATAGCCTGCTGAAAGTGGGGTCTTTAGATAATGGCTCAGTAATTTGTTATCCTTCTTTGAGTGGGTTAGATTTTTGACATTTATGACTATTTCTGTTGTCAAAATGGTGGGTTTTTCATGAATTTGAAGTGTATGCAGGCTAATAATGAAACTGAAAAACAAGATAAGTCTTTTCCCAACTATTCCTTCATTTTTGAAGGAAAGTTCTCGCTAACAAACAATCTTTCTGGGCAACATTTTATGGATGACCCTACTTTTCTGGGGCCCAAGTAGGGCTGGGCGATATAGCTAAAAAATGTTTCATAATAATGTGAAATAATTCATAATGATATAATGTTTCATATCGTTCGGTATCGATAATTATTGACATTTTTTATAACCTTTTTTAAAACAAAGAGCAATAGAAAAAAACGTTTAAATTTAACCACTGTATTTTTTTAATTAACCCAATTTATTGAGACAAACAACAAATATTTTTTGTTTTAACAGTCAAACACAAAATAAAAATTAAACAAATATCTAATTTCTAATGTTTTATATGCAATGCATTACTTCTAAATTAACTCATATAAATCAAAACATAATTTCGTAAATTGCATAAACAATTATGAACAAAACAGCATCATGTATTTATGCATTGATTAATACAAAGAGCTGAATCGCCCATCACGCAGATTGCAATTAAAAACATAAGAGACGCAGTGAAAAGGAATAAACCTCCACAAATTCGTGATGTGTTTTCTAAAAGTTTAAACTGTTTTAGCTTTGCATGGCTACATCTCTTGTGTGAGACATGAGAGCAGCAGTCATATTTGTCTGTCTAAAAAATGTGCCGAATATGCGTTCTGTGTGAATGGCTTGGTTTCAGTTTTAACCTAATTAAGATCTTCTACGCATTGAGCTACTATATTTCTCTAATATTTTGAATGAATAACGCAGCAACTGCGCGTCTTGTGGGCTAGACTTATAAAACATTAAAATGCAACAACGTCACTTACATCATCATCACCGCATCTCGCGTTCCACTAGTGACGCTCCCAGACGCACACCTAACATTTGATTGTACTATTTTTGCATTCAAATGCAAATGTTTATTTTAAATTCGACTAATATTAATTTTTTAAATTCACAATCTCCTCATCACAGGTAGGCACAGCACTCAGTTCAGCATGTGTTCGTGTTTGTGCGTGCAGTCTGCGTCACTCATAGCACGTGCCTATATCATGCGCTATATCGAACATTTTTTCTATCGTTATCAAAGAGGGTGTACCGTCGATAAATATCGATACCGTTTTATCGCCCAGGCCTAGGCCCAAGCACTGGTTATGGCAAATGATTTTGCTTGAGGACCCAGATTTTACTCATTTCATTTGCAAGAATGTGGTCGTTTTTAAGTTGGAACATACTTTTGCTAGCTTTTACCATGTGACTGATGAAATTGTGCCAAAAAATCAACAAAGGAGAATTTTTTACTCTATAAAATTAGTAAGTTTATTGTTTGTATTTAGCATTTATTCCCCAGATCTGCGACCCATTTTCCTTTTAGGATTGTGACACACCATTTCCACTGAACACCATGACAGGATCTGGTTCCTGATTGTCCAGAGGAAGGCCCTGTCTTATTATATGAAAAATAAATGTCATTTCGGCCCCAAAGCTTTTATAGTGTGTGGTGTACATGACCGTCTGCTCAACACATGCTGCTTCAAAGACTCACTACTTGTTCCTGCTTTTGACTCAAGGCCAACACACACTCATTTACGCTATACCAAACGAACATCATCCACTCTTCCTTTCCCTCTCATATTTGTTTTCTGAGTACACAGAGGAATAATAGAAAGATTAATAATGCACAACAAATAAATGCAAAATAACAAGAAATGAAATTTTCCCTTTCACTGCTTTGTTTTGGGAAATGATGACAAACACAGTATTATTTTCAGGAAACATTTTATCTGAATGCTATGACAAATGTCCCCTTAATGGTGCTCCAGTAAAACACAATCTAGAGAAGATAATCAACTACCTGCACTTATGTTCGTTTCAAACTCTAATTGTACTGCTTGTAAATGTTTCTCCCAGTGTGTAAGCATACATTAACTGGGCTAATGGCTCCTGTTCGTTTGTAGACATTTGCAGTCTCTTTTTTTTTGTTTTTTGAAACTGTCAGCGTCAAACAGTTGCATGTAATACACAGGTCCAGAATAAAGCTTGTTTTTCTGTGTCTATTATAGTAAAGGTCAAAGGCTGAGATGTGACGCATTAGTTGTGCACGGTCCTGATGTCTAAATGGCACACTCATTATGATGGACTTCTACCACCGCATGTGATGGTGTGCTATACCACTGGTCCGCATCCTGCTGTATTATCCATCTCACTTTAGTGACTCATACATTTTGTCCCTGACACGCTACGTATGCTTTTAATCCCAGAGGCTTCTGGGAAACAGTACGTCATCACCTAATCAGTGGTAAAATTTCTGGCAGTATTTCATGACAGCATGCACAATGTTCAGACCAGCTAATGTCCTTTTATATTTCACCTCCATTCTTGATAGATATTTTAGACTGAGTGGATTAAAATAAACTGTGGCACAGGTTGACTTTTATTTTGCTTATATTGTACAGTGTAAAGGGAACGTTCACATAAAAATGAAGATTCAGCCATCATTTACTTACCCTCATGTTGTTTCAATCTTGTACGTTTTTCTTTATTCTGTGGAACACAAAAATATATTTCTAAAATGTCTATCTCATATAAATGCTGTTCTTTTGAATTTTCTATTTATCAAATAATCCTGAAAAAAAAAAGTATCACCCTTTTTCCACAAAAATATTAAGCAGCACTATTATTTTCAACATTGATAATAATTAGAAATGTTTCCTGAGCAGCAAATTGGCATATTAGAATGATTTCTGAAGGATCATGAGACACTGAAGACTGAGTAGTGGTGGCTGAAAATTCAGCTTTTCCATGACAGGAATAAATAACATTTAAAATATATATTTGAAAACAGTTATTTAAAATCATAATAATATTTCCACAATATTACTGTTTTTATTGTGGTTCTGATCAAATAAATTCTGCCTTGGTGAGCATAAGAGACTTCTCAAACATATAAAAAAGCATACAGAATTAATTAATATTATATCCTCTCTCAGGGAAACCAGCACTTTTTTGTTCTGTTTATGTTGTATTTGCGATTCCCATCATTTATTTAGACTGAGATTCTTAGATCAGTGTCGGACACATCACAGAAGCCTTTAATGAAGGCTTTCCAGTAACTGGCTTATTATTCTTATGCCCTGACAACCTGTAGTCCATTGTGGCGTTGCAGACTACCTGTGGTGTCTGTATATTGATGTGCAGAGCGATTATGAGTCCGTTTGAGCGGTGGCTGGACTGTGTTTCTAATTGAATGCCGCTGTTTGGTCTCTCTCCTGCTGAATGTTTTTTTGTGTGAGTGGAATACCAGATTTAGGAACACTGTGGTCGGCTGATGAGAAAGTGTTTGTGGTCATGGGAAGGCAAGATAGATAGAGACATAACATATGATTGATGCACTGCATTAACCACCAGTCTGCTGTTTTCCAGGATTCCATTATCTTAAAACCTTTACGTGCAACAACAGGAAATAAAATGTTTGTGTGAGCAGTGTTCTTGGTTCTTTTCCAGTGATCTCGGCTTGATGTACTGTTTTGTCCCTCAGGTTGGATCGCTATCTTGGGGGCTCTGTGGTTACTGGTGCTGGCTGACATTCAGGACTTTGAGATCATACTTCACAGAGTGGAATGGGCCACCCTGTTGTTCTTTGCTGCTCTGTTTGTGCTTATGGAGGTATGGTAATGCTCAACAAACGCCCACATATCCCAATGTTCTGTCATCTTTTACATCATAGTAATGGCTAGTCATTGTTTACCAAGATCAGTTTAGCTGGTCACCGGCCCATGTTGTTTTGGATGCTAGTTCGGAGCCTGTCATGCCTCTAATGTGCCCCCTAAAATTTATTTTTTTTAAATGCAACCAAAAAATGCAATAATAAAATAAACATTAAAGGGGTCATATGATGCTATTTCAATTTTGCCTTTCTTTTTGGAGTGTTACAAGCTCTTGGTGCATAAAGAAGATCTGTAAAGTTGCAAAGACTAAAGTCTCAAATCCAAAGAGATATTCTTTATAAAAGTTAAGAGTCAACCACACCTACCTAAAACGGCTCGTTCTAACACGCCCCACATGTCTACCTCACTATGTGTCCCCCAAAATAGGATTTAAATAAAAAAAAAAGTTAAATGAGATTTTTATTAATTATTGTAAGAAAAAGTGTTCTATTTCTTCTTTCTTATTTTAATCTATATCTATCTATCTGTCTATCTATCTATCTATCTATCTATCTATAAATTTTTATTATATATCTATATCTGTTTTTTATTTACTTTTCCCCCCAAAATGTATTTATTAATTTTTTTTGTGAAACCGGACCTTAGTCAAGCGTGAAAGAGGAAAAAAGTGCATTGTTATAGAGGACAGACAATTTAAAGTGCATTGTCATGAAAGATAAAATATTAATGTAGCGTCTGGACCAATTAATTATTCATATTTCCCATGAGCTGATTCGTTACATTAATAATGTATATAATAGGCCATTTTTATGTTTATTTTTATCTATCACATTCATAAATAAAGAAGGAGAAAGAGGGTGACTTGAGATTGGGAGTCGAAGTAAGGAGAAAGTGAGCATGTCAGCAGCAGAAATGCTGGGTTTGCTGTTTGTGTTGGTTTAATCCTTTCTTTTGTTAGGAGAACAGTATTCACACAGGGAAGCCCACCCCTTGGGCCCAGTGGGGAGCTTAACACTGCTCCAAGATAAACTGTTTGCTCTCTATAGCAGAGCCAACATTCACAGTCACTCATACCAGTGTGTACTGCAAGCGCTGAGACAAAAATAGATGAATTCTGATATTCCACTTCCATTGTTTAAAAGATGGAAAATCAGAGCTGTCAGGTTAAATGTCTGTTGTTTTGGTTTCTGGTCTATGGCTTGATTTTTCTCTTTGGTGTATTTTTAAGGCCCTAGCCCAGCTGCAGCTCATCGACTACATCGGGGAGCAGACAGCAGTGTTGATAAAAGTGAGTATTTGCTCCAGAAGTATTTGATATATTTATATTTGCATGGGCTGTCTGTGTTGCTTTGGTGCTCGACTCACTAAAGGTGTTATACAATCAGCACAAAATCTATCCAACAAGTGGTATTAAAATATGTATGTGGTATATGATACAGGTATAAGGTATGTGATACGATCACAAGTGGGAAGGCGACACATGCTGTTTACACCTTGATGTAACATGCCTCAGATCTGTCTCCTGTGACCACTCATGATCGGATTTTGAGGGAAAGGTCTGTTTCTGCCTCAGAGTAAAAACCAAGGCTCCTGAAAAAGTGGACGAGCGCTGTTTTACTCTATATCTTCTTTCATACATGCACCATAATTCTAAGAGCTTGCATTACCACACTTAAAAAAACAAACAAAAACAAAACAATGTCAACCAGCCAAATTAACCTCATTAAATAATGTGGCTGGCTCAAATTATTGTTATCTTTGATCCAATAGTAGGGTTGTGTGGGCCATAAATAGAGAGATTTCCAGAGGTCTGAAAGTGTCCAGCTCTGCCTGGCTGGCGATCACACTCTGATAGACCTGTCAGCTTGTGTTTGCTGTGTGGGCCTTTTACAATCACAGTAATTATTCATGACAGGTGCTGCTGTGGGGCTCTGATGCATTCAATCCAATCAGCACCCCCAAAATCTGACCATGTAGATGAACAACCAAAGAGAGAAATAGTGGGGAAATGACTGAAATAAAACCGTGTTCTAATAAACAGCATTCTTACATGCTTATGTAAAAGCTACAGTGCGTTTTCACATACGTTATAGCTGGATTGAAAACAGGCATATGGTGAGAGTTTGTGTTTATGTCTGTTTGTGTACATGTGTTGTTTTGTGTTTCGGTTTATGAAAGCAACAGAGCATGAAATAATGAATCCAATGTGACTGTGTCATGAACACATTGTCTGCAAACCCTCCCACCTTTGTGTTGGCATCTATGTGCCTGTGTGTGCGTGCGTTTGGTTGTGACATATTTTATTGTTATCTTCTCTCCCAGGCAGTGCCAGAGGATGAGCGGTTGGCCATCGCCATCATTTTGGTCATGTGGGTCTCAGCACTGGCCTCCTCTCTTATAGACAACATTCCCTTCACTGCCACTATGGTAAGGAACAGACATACTCCTTCAGGCATTTGCACACAAACACAAAGATATGGTGAAACAAAACTAGCTCTAAATCTCATTCTAGTTTGTCTGACATCTTAGTACAATGGCCTTTTTTAGTACTTGGACTTGAAAGAAGGCCTTTATTTGATAAAAAACTTTTCTATATTTTAAAATGTAATTTATTCCTCTAATATGCTCTAATATACTCTGATTTGCATATTAGAGGAATACATTTCCTATGTTTATCAATTTTGAAAATAGTTGTGTGGCTTAATATTTATGTGGATGCCATGATAAATTTTTTCAAGATTTTAATTGTTTTTGTGATGCAATTAAAATGATATTCAATTAAATTATTCATTTAAATTAAATTATTTTTTGTAAAAATAAATTGACATTAATATATAAAAATATATATTATTAGATGCTGAAATTGCTCACCATTTTGTTTAAATTTCACTTTATTTAATCACCTTTTTGATGTTCCCTGCAATAGGCCTAGGCAAAGTCTTTTATACAAGAGTTCTGTGAACAAGAAGTTATGTAATGCGTAATATGCAGTCACTTGATCATTATCACAAAATAAGACAAGATTATCAGGCCTCTGATGTGAGCCAGGAGGGTCTTGGATGATACTGAAGCAATTTATGTAATGATAATGACTGGAGTCCCTTAACTTGAGGGACTGTCATATCTTGCCTTCCTTTCTCACCTTGTGTGTAGTAGGGATGGGCAGAACTACATTAGTTGTTAGGTTAGGCAACTAGTTAGGCAAAGTTGTTAGGTTGTAAGGAACAACTAGCTGAATACTAGTCTAGTAGTCAAAATGACCCCGATTATATATATTTCTTAGGATGTGTTTGTATAAAGATCTCACTGTGTTTGACTAGTCAGTTGTTGGATGACATGTTAGCCACTGGGACCTGCAACTCTTGTCCTATTTTGTCTTATTCTTGCTCACTGTCTGTCTCTTTCATTCGCTCTGTCAAAAAAGGAGATATAAACAGGGTGAAATGTATTTGAGCTCAGCATATACCTATGATGGTAATGGATAGCATTGATTTTGCTGGCCCCATCACTGTATAAATACAGAAAAAGACTTCTCAGTAGTGCTCTCTCACAATCTGAAGCTGGACTAAAAAGACCATGCAGTTAGACACACACTTCATTAATGTAGAGCACAGAATGGGCCTGTTTCTGACTCTACTAAAAATTAGCATGAATTCAGTTATTTTTTAACTTCCCTCTGTGGTCTGAATGCTGGTATGCTGGTCTCCCTACAAGACTTCATAACTAGCTTAACCATCATCAAGCATCATTTGGTCCACCAGCTTCATTGGAAAGACCATTTAACTAACCTGAATATACTTGCATGGAAATTCATACTGCTCTGAGCAACAAATTTCTGTGGTTAGACGTTTAAATTGCTTGAAGTATTGACTCTAAATCACACCATGTATAAAGCAATTTTAAATTGGCTTGCCATGTTTAGGTCCACATATCAGGCACAGCGTGTTCGGTTTGAGTATTCTATATATTTTCAAACGTCACACAATCACTGACATCCACATGGAGCATTGAACATCTGATCTGAAGATCAATACAGTGTCTAGAAGCTGTTTACTTCTGTCCCTGCCTGTTCTCATCTGTAAGGGATTATATAGGACATATACATGGCTGCAGTCATGGCCCTGCTCACCATGTTTGTCGATCTCCTTTTGTTTCCATGGCTATTTATTGGGTGACTTGCCAATGATTGTTCTGTAATTGCAGTAAGTAAACTGGATCAAAGTGCTTGTGGGATTTAATGAAAGTTATTATTGACCGTTCTTAACCTTGATAACCTAAGGTTCTATTTTTGTGGTAAATCTTTAAACCACAATTGATGTTTTATTTTCAGGAACCCTTAAGAAATCCCAAAAGAACTTCCTGGTGAGAACCAGCATATCTGAATCTGACTGACAACAATTAAATTTAAATGACTGTTTTCCATTTTTCATGAAAATATATTAAATTGTAATTTAGTCCTGTGACCGCAAAGCTGAATTTTCAGCAGCCATTACTCCAATCTTCATTGTCACGTGGTACTTCAAAAAATAATTGTAACATGCTGATTTGGTGCCAAGAAAACATTTCTTATTATTACCGCCATTATTTATTATCATCAATGCTGAAAATAGTTGTGTTGCTTAATAATTTGAAGAAACTGTAAAAACTTTTTTTGATGAATAAAAAGTTCAAAAGAACGTCTCGGTTACGTATGGTAACCCTCGTTCCCTGAAGGAGGGAACGGAGACGTCACGTCGGATGACCGACGGAATTGGGATCTCGCTTAGAGAGACCAATCTACTTCGAGTGTAAACTAAATGAGCCAATGCACATTGGCATGCGATTATTGCATCCAGCTGCAAGAGCTCTCCAAGAGCGTGCTGAACTCGTTCAGTCTTCTTGTCTCAGTAGAGTAGTCAGGAGCAGAACGATGTGATCGCTCGGCTCCGAAGCGAAAAGCTGAATATGCGCTGCATCTGCTGCCTACTTATACTCACGCTGTGATCAGCGGCAGCTGGATGCAATAATCGCATGCCAATGTGCATTGGCTCGTTTAGTTTACACTCGAAGTAGATTGGTCTCTCTAAGCAAGATCCCAATTCCGTCGGTCATCCGACGTGACGTCGAGAGTGACCGACTGAAAGGGAACTGCATTTATTTAAAATAGACATTATTTTTAACAAAAAAGTCTTTACTGTCACTTTTGATCAATTAAATGCTTGCTTGCTGCATCAAAGTGTTAATTTCTTTCAAAAACTAAATTATTGAATCGTAGTTTATGTATCAATATATGTTAAATATATTTTCCATTTATTATGATATTTGTTAGGTAAGAATCTATTAAATAAGTGTGATAATAGTTAGTTTTTGCAAAAGAAATCCTTTCAAGGTTGACCATGGCCGTGATTACTTTGTGATTAAAAACACACTTGCTATAGATTATCCCCTAAATATAGTCCTTATGTCTACACCTCCATAAAAGAACAAATGTCCCCATATACTGTAACTTATTACACAGTAGCTGTTCATGTGTAGACAACATAATGAAAGTTTAATAATATAATAAATATACTAATATTTATGATTGCAGAGTTATGATAACAGAGAGCATGTGTGATATCTGTAAAAATGTTTCCATGCCACCTGTGTCAAGTTAGGATTTTCCACACAGATTAAAAATTTGCTATTTGCGCTCCACTGCAAACATAAAACTGCTATTTTCTTGTCAACACAAGTGTACGGTTGCTTTGGCTCCTGGTGCCCTCCCATCCACGCTGGCGATGCCACAGCTGAATGAGCCGGATGGCAAATGTAGTAGAAAATGTAATCACAGTTGTGCTGTGTAATTTATTCAAGTTGATTGCAGCTGAAGCCGCTGTTAGCTGGGAGGCCAGTGTGTAGCAGACAAGTGGCTACACGCAGAAATCTTCGAGGCAGAAGACATTTTCTGCAAATATGCAATCTTTAAATTATGCTACACTGGTGGGAAGATCGAATGCTTATGTGCCTTGAGAAATGTATGCATGCATATTTGTTGTTGTCGCCACAGGGATCCATTCCTTGCTTCTCACCATTATATTCTCATGCTAAGCACTGATGGCTATAGCCATTGTGGAGTGTTTTTGTCTTGTTTATATCCATGTAGATTTCATGCCTGGGCCAAAGCAGTGATGCTTGGATCATACATGCTGTTTCATGAGATTTTCATTTGCTGTTTATTCAAGCTCTGTGTTTGTGCAAAAAGAGAGAAATATGGCAAAGAAATCTAATGTCATCAACTATTGATTTTCTTGCTCTTGACTTGTGGAGCAGAAGAATATGACTCAATCTGCTAATAGGTTGGACGGCTGTCAGAATTTGTGAATTTAACATTCTCTGTGACTGACATCCACAATGTTTGGTTCTTGACAGATGGTTGTTTGTAATAGGCAGTGCTTAATTTTTCATTCTTCAAATACATTGCCTATGAGAATTATGATCAGGGCATTTTGCATCTATCTATCTATCTATCTATCTATCTATCTGTCTATCTGTCTATCCGTCTATCCGTCTGTCCGTCCGTCCGTCCGTCCGTCCGTCACATATACACACTACATATGATATATTTATCTGATGTGTTTTTTTTTCTTTCACAGATTCCTGTGCTTATAAACCTTAGTCAAGATGCTGATGTCAACCTACCAGTCAAACCTCTAATTTTTGCATTGGCAATGGGAGCTTGCCTTGGAGGTCAGTTACATTTTTGTCTCTCTCCTATATTATTCAGTATAAGTGTTTAAAAAACAAAAAAAACAACAACATGCCATTACAGCAAACTTGGTTCAAGTGGATTGATGAACTGCAATGAATACTATGCCTTTAAAAGACATAATTTGTAGCGTTTCATTTGAATTGCAAACCACCTCCTATAGAGGCGAATAAGTAATTGCTTTACCTAAATGTATTTGTGATATATAATTAGCAATTCAAACTAGTGATTCAAAAATTGTCTCTTTTTTTATTACATTGTGTCAACCTTAATAAGCTGTAGTTTTTCAATGCCTCTAACTTTTTCCTCACTGGCTTTGAAAGCACCACAGTGCACAACAGATCGCTCTACATTTAGGAATGTAGTGTGCTTACAAGGCCACCTGAAAATGCCTCATTGCCTGTTTGGCTCTAAGGACATGGAGAGAGATGTGGCAGTCCTACTGCCTAATCAAAGGAGATGTGTTAGCTGTAATATTGATCCATGGAATGCTAAGGCAGGCTTCTGGTTTTGTTGTAACGCTGACACCTTTCAAGATGTGAACATTTCATATGAAGACCATTCTTCTACAAGGCCAAACAACACGATTTAAGAAATATGTCTCATAGGAAAAGACAAATTGATGGGTGTAAACTGCATTTAGAGTTTTAAATTGTTCAAATTTATAAGGCATTTAGTCGTTAAAATGAAAATGTGATGTTGACGCATCATTTTTTTTCTTTTTTAATGTCTCTCTATATATAGTTACTGTACAATTACGTAATTGATATGCAATGATCTTTTCAAACTCCAGATTTTCAAAATGTTAAAAAACATATTTTGATATTTTTATGATGGAATTTCATTGTTTATGACAAATTTAAATCAAAGACAAAATATAAACTTATATTTTATTTTTCAAAATATAACTTGGATCAGAGGCGGGACAGTAAATTGAAGAACACATCTAGATTCTCCAGAGTAAATTTTTCTAGACATGCTATTGATGAAGTGATGACCTCTGTCCTTCATCAGAAAGCTATCATGCCTGTGATTTGAGTTGGGACATGCATTTCAAAAGCAGGTACTACAAAAGAAAACCCTTGCTAAATCACCTCCTGCAATTTAGCACTGAAGGTCATTTCATTGCTGGTACTCTAACAGAAGTGATTGCACAGTGGAGAACTTTAAATTGCAATCAGTATAACAAAATCTGCTGTGCACATTGACACCAATTCAATTCTAATATTCATTTATAAAGATCCGTGTTTGTACAGTGTTGTATTTGTAGAGGACATATAGTGCTATTTAAACATTTACAAATTCTCAGGTCTCTCTCTCTCAAGGCAGACTCGAGTGATTGGATAGGGTACAGTGGGTACGGAAAGTATTCAGACCCCCTTAAATTTTTCACTCTTTGTTATATTGCAGCCATTTGCTAAAATCATTTAAGTTAATTTTTTTTCCTCATTAATGTACACACAGCACCCCATATTGACAGAAAAACACAGAATTGTTGACATTTTTGCAAATTTATTAAAAAAGAAAAACTGAAAAATGCTCAGTATTTAGTAGAAGCACCCATTTGATCTAATACAGCCATGAGTCTTTTTGGGAAAGATGCAACAAGTCTTTCACACCTGGATTTGGGGATCCTCTGCCATTCCCTCTTGCAGATCCACTCCAGTTCTGTCAGGTTGGATGGTAAACGTTGGTGGAAAGCCATTTTTAGGTCTCTCCAGAGATGCTCAATTGGGTTTAAGTCAGGGATCTGGCTGGGCCATTCAAGAACAGTCACAGAGTTGTTGGGAAGCAGAGAGAGTATACATGGAAGAATTCACTAGGCAAACATTTATTTTTTCTTTAAAAATAAATGAATGTCTATGTTTATTCAAGCTATCAGAGTTATCCAAGATAGTCATTCATTTTTTCTTCTTCTCTTTCTATTCCCAAAGGAAATGGAACACTGATTGGAGCATCTGCAAATGTGGTGTGTGCTGGGATTGCTGAACAGCATGGCTATGGATTTTCCTTCATGGAGTTCTTCAGGTATTTGTGTTGGGCACAAATTAATTTTATTTTATTACAAAATAGAGACTGTTTTGCGACCAACTGTGTTATGAAATTGAGCTCAAATTCCATGCACATTTTCCGCCGTTTTGGTGTCTTTTCTATAAAAACATTTAAAGAGACATGCTTACTCATGCCAGTATTTTAATGAATTTTTGGTAACACTACAATAAGGTTCCATTTGTTAACATTAGTTAACTACATTACGTAACATGAACTAACAATGAAAGAATAATTTTAAAACATTTATTAATCTTAGTTTATTTTAACATTTACTAATACGCTAACATGAATCAATGAACAGTTGTATTTTTATTAACTAACGTAAACAAAGACTAATAAATACTGTAACATATAGGGATGGGTATCGTTAAGGTTTTAACGGTATTACTACTCTTACCGATACTGCTTATCGATTCGGTACTTTAACGGTATTCTTATCGGTACTTTTTGATATATATGACAAATTAAGAGCTGAATTAACATTGCTTTATATTCTGAAATGTAAAATAAATATTTAATGAAATGAATATAAAACATCAATTTGTAAATGCACCAGTGTGCAGGCATTTTTAGTGTTTTATACATAAGATAAGATACAGTAAGAACATGAACAAAGAAACAAAGTAAAACAAACTGACAAATACAATAAAACAAATATACAAATGAAATGAAATAAACAGTGCTGTCATTTTTCCATGAAGTTCTACTAACATTACTGTTCAGGTAAGTAATAGCCTACAAAAGAAATCTAAAAGTAATCAAATGTAATCTAAAAGTAATCAATTGTTAATGAACACTGCATAGTTTTCATTGTATGTATTGATAGATTAATGCTTATTAAAGCTATAACGTTATTCAGATTAAGAGCAGATTTGCATTTTGATGGCCCAAGCACCAGTCTGTCACTTTAAGACAATATATTGACACACATCGGATTTTCTCCCAACTGTTCTCCTCCACTTAAGACATAAACTGTGTTTAAGTAAATACTCTCCAAGCCGGCCATTTTGACATATTTTTGTGTGTATTTGATCGTTTGGACATGCACCCGAAGCTCAAAGTGTAATTTGTTTGTCCGTTATGGAGCGCGCCGCGCGCACACATTTCAGCCTGAGGAACAGCGTCTCTTGTGCGGACCCATCCCTAGTAACATATGAAATGCTCATTGTTAGTGCTCACTGATAATTGTTCATTTTAGATTTTATTTTAACTACTGTTAAGTAAAGGGACCTTATTGTAAAGCAAAATTACCCAAGAGTGCCCTGGTGCAAGAGTCAATCCCCTAGCTTTATGTCCAGATGTTTATAGCCTTTCATGTACTCTCACTCTTCAGGGAAAGCTGTGGCCAGTGGTAGCATAAGTGACACTTAGGGAGTCTGTTTCAGTGCACACTCTGATACACTTTTTAGCAATCTGCTTCTTCCGGTCATGTTCTCCATTCTCTTTACATTATAAAATACACCATTTAAAGGTGGAGCAATATTGCAATCAAATAGAGAACTGCTTAACCAGCAGTTACAATCAAAATGCCACTCATCTCAAGCTTGCTTAATACATATATGTAAACGTTATGTCATATAATGTCCTGTATGTCTGTCCTCCGTATTTATATGAAATGCTTTGTTGTAAACACATTTGTCTTTGCATGCTCCTTGTAAAATCAATGTAAATTGATCATGTACATCATGTTCCAAAAATATCCCTAAGTGTGTCTCTCTTTTTAAGAAGTGACAGACCTAGTTTTAGAGAGACTCTTAAGACAGCTTGATTTCAAGCACTCTCTAGTGTATCAACAAATACATCTGAATGTGGAAAAGGAGCTGCTCACTGATTACCACTTGGTGAGAGGCTTGCGGAGATATTCACCGTCTCTTTTGATTCGGTTCTCCTTGCTTGTCACCACCTGCTCGATGGAAGTGCTTTCCATGCAAATATAGATGAATGCAGATATCTGGTTTTCTCCCAGTTGGTGGGGCGTTGGTGGTCAATGGTGAAAAAGAGGAAGTTGAATGCACATCTGATTGGACTGTGAAATTATCCCGGTGGGAGACAGTGGGGTCTTTCAATCTCAGTATATAGAATCCGAAAAGGAAGTTCAGACATGCCTAGCACAGAGCCAGACATGAAGGCACTTCACACTTTCACTATTACATTTGGAATTTTGTGTCTTTGGATTTACTTAAATACTACTGTACTTTGCCCAACTCCCTATACTATATAAAATGGCTCATTCTCCATTAATTATTATTGTGCTCTTTTTTATTTTATTAATGCAATTTATATAATTTAAATGTAATGTAATTAAAATATATTTTGGGTGCTTTTCTTAGCAAATATCGATTTATGCAACTAATTGCAATTAATTCTGTTAATTAGTTGGCATATTTTGTATTTAATCAGATTATTGTTAGGTCATGGTTTATCATTTTGATTGTTTATATATAGTACTGTGTAAAATATATAAATATGATTTATTTTATGTTAATACTTTACAATAAGGTTAAATTCATTAAATTTTATTTATAATATATTTTATATGAAACACTTAAGGTTCAATAAGGTTCAATAGGTATCAATTAGGTATCATGAATTAACAATTATCAATAATTTTACTGCATTTTTAAAAATTATAAGTTTAATGAATTAACATTAGTCACTGTGTAATGAACCAGCATGAATTAAGTAAGGGATAATTGACGACAGGCCGTTGAAAATAATGTACACCCGAATGCACACCCGAATAATTCAACGGACCGGAGTCAATTATTCAGCTTATACTACGGTTACCACACCTCAAATATTGTTCAGATGTTGTAGTTAAAGACATTCGTCTGGTTTTTGTCCTTTAAAAGCTCTTGTGAGTAGGATTCATTTCTTATCTCATCTCATCTCATCTCATCTCATCTCATCTCAGGTGTTGCATCTCATCCAACACCTCCGTTGCTAATTCCAAAATGTAATTTAGTCCTAGCAACGGAGGCTTGAGCCGTTGATAGCAGACTAATAATGCAGTTAATAATGAAGTTATTAGACAGAGAGAGAAAGAGAGAGAGAGAGATTAAGCTTGTGTGAATGACCTGAGTCTGTGCGTCTCTCAACAGTGTTCGGCAGCAGCGTTTCTACCAATAGCGAAACTAGGTTCATCATCTTCAAGAACAGCGCCGTTATTAGTGAGAAATGGCATATAGCTTTTAAGCTGCTAAACTATTTTAAGTGTGTGTGAAAAAAGTGTGAAGTGACATGTGGCCAAGTATGGTGACCCATACTCAGAATTAGTGCTCTGCATTTGTCCCATCCAAAGTGCACACACACAGCAGTGAACACACACACACCGTGAACACACACCCGGAGCAGTGGGCAGCCATTTTTTGCTGCGGCGCCCGGGGAGCAGTTGGGGGTTCGGTGCCTTGCTCAAGGGCACCTCAGTCGTGGTATTGAAGGTGGGAGAGAGCGCTGTACATTCACTCCCCCCACCTACAATCCCTGCCGGTACGAGACTCGAACCCGCAACCTTTTGGGTTACGAGTCCGACTCTCTAACCATTAGGCCACGACTTCCTTTTACTGATAAAATCATCAGAGCAACGCTAACAACACATTTCTGTGCGTGTGTATGTTTCTGTGTGTGCGAGTGTGTGTCTGTACTGTATGTGTGTGCGTCTGTATGGGGGCGAGAGTGGGAGAAATAGAGTAAATAATAAAACGTAATTGTGCCAAAAACTTGGAATAATTTGTTGTTTTTACTATATTTATTTGCTTGGTCAGTGTCGTTGTGGGTTTTGGTTATTTTGCTGTAGTAAGCTGTAAGGACCTTTGAAATAACTGAAATCATTTGGCGAAGTGATCTGGACATGTAATGCAGTTCTAATTGCAGACCTTAGGACGTTCGTCAGCCAATCAGATTCAAGCATTCAACAGTGCCGTATAATATGAATGAATATATTATATAAAATTAATTGTATTGTTAGTTCATGATACCTAAATGATACCTGATGCAGGAACTAATACATTTTACTTTATTGTAAAATATTACAAAAAATAATAATATATAAATAATAAAAAATATATAAATAAATAAACAAACATAAATATATAAATAAAATAATCAAATGTATATACAGTATTATTTATAAATATAATTAATATTTTAATATTTTTCCATGGCCTAATAATCCATCTTCATTGGCAAGCAGTCACTTACTATTTTGTAGTTCCTTTGGTTGTCTGTCTAAGTGGCCATGGCACTTTTAAACCCTGAAACAGGAGAAATCAATGTCATTAGACTGAGTCCACGGCCCCTCAGCTCAACACAGGGAAGGAACGGGAGCTCAGTCTAAACGGCACATCAGACAGGGAGATAAGGCAGATCAATTCAGGCTAATCTTAGGAGTGAATCCAATCCGTCCTAGTGCTAGCAAGAACCCCACATTCTGCCTCACTCTTCACTTTTAGTTGAACGGCTGCCACTTGCTTCCGATTCTGTTTCAGTAGTGAAGTACCTCTGCTAAGCCAAAGACCTGCTCGCTGTGTGCACTCATGAAATGTATTCTCGGATTCCCTCCTTCCTCGTTCTAGGGCCCATAGGACTGTCCAGAGGCAGGTAGAGCAGCTGGGCGACTCCGGGCTGAGCCAAATGGGGATGGGCTGGTGGCAGCAGGGTGGGTGAGGGAGGAGGCAATCGCCTGTGGGATCTTATTTTTTTTGGCAGTGCTAGGAAAACAAACAGGGTGGCAGCAGATGTTTTAGTAAATGGTCATTCATCATTAACCTCCCTCCTGCCTGATACTCACAGAGAATTCAAGTCATTCTTATCAACCGCTTCATGTTATCTGAACCACTTCTATACCTCTTCAGATAGAGTCCCGGAAGTATATAAATTGCAATGTAATCCTGAACTTGAGAAGATTCACTTTTTGTATTTTGGGGCCTCATTTGTATGCCCGGTGATGGTTAGAACTTTGTGATGAATGGGAAGGTCCTCAGCTCAGCCTGTAATTGGTGGATTGGTCGGTTGCTATGGGGATGAAGGGGGGGACTGAGACTTTCTCTGGCGCTCACTACTGAGCTTCACCATGAGTGCTTCACAAAGCAGCCGACGTTGTACAACACTGTTCCTCTCCTGATTTGTAAAATAACAAGATCACTTGTGCGGCGGACTCATTTATTTTATTCACAATCTAAGCACGGTAGCCATTCTTTTTTTTTGTAGTACTGTTGAGGTCAGATGATGCAGAGATTGCAGTCTTTGTGTTCATGCCACATTTTTCGCCAACTTAACAATCAATGTCAGATGTGCACAGCTGCATGGATTTAACTAGTAATTCTGTCACACTAGTTTGGGGACCAATTCTATTTGCTTCAAACTCCTAATTACTGCTTGTTAATAGTAAGGTAGTTGTTAAGTTTAGTTATTCGGCAGGATTAAGGGATGTAGAATATGGTCATGCAGAATAAGACATTAATATATGGTTTATAAGTGCAAATAAATAGGCAATATGCTAGTGATATGCATGCTAATAAGCAACTAGTTAACAGTGAGAATTGGTCCCCAAAACTAAAGTGTTACCAGTAATTCTTACTATTTAAGTTATCAGAATACATTTATGTAAGTTTATGTTGATTAATGACAGGTCGGGATACTCATCTAGTCTTCCACCTAACTGAATAGTTGTATAGTGAGGTCAAATAGTTAAAAATTTGTACCTTAATGTACCTTAAATGTACAGTTTTCAGCAGGGCTGTCACCATGGTAAACTCCCTCCAAGAAGTTGCCCTCTAATATTCACAGAATTTTTGTAACAACAAAAACTGTTGAAAAAACATTAGGCTACAGAAAATTACCATGCATATTTGTTGAATATTATATGAAGTTGCTTTATTAAAAGGCTGCTTTATTAAGGTTGCTTTATTAAAAAAATGTATAATTATTTTTTATCTTTTTTTGGTCTACTGTATACTTGCAGATGGGTGAATTTTTAAAACAGTGTCTTAAATTTAAAATAATTCAGTTTTTAAAAATGCAAGTAGTTTAGACATCTCACTGACTAGTTAATAAAAATATGTAGAATATATACATTGATCGCATGTCATTACTGTACTTTTCAGTGAAAGTTAAAAAGCAACCTCACAGCTTTCTGTTTTGTTCTCTGACAATAAATTTAATCTAAAATTTCAGCTTGCTCCAAAAGTCTTGGTCTGATCTGGGCCCGTATTTATCAAGCCTCTGAGAATTATTCTAAAGAACACTGCTAAGAATTGACTTAAGTATAAAAAAATTCTTGGCTCAAAGCTGCGCTTAAAAGTTAGTTATCAAGCATCTCAGTCGTAATTTAAGCGAAGTGTAGGACTAAATCTTAAGTGTCAGTCTTGGAGATGATTCAAGACACTTTGCTGTGCTACAAACTGGATTTTGGATGATGAAATATGCATGGACCAATCACCGAAATGATTTCCTTATTTAAGAATATTCTCAGATAAATTCACATTGAATGGTTAAATTCCTAATAGGAGTTTACATTTGACAATAAATAATTTTCAAGAGAATACATTATGGTAAGGAAACGAATCGTCATCACAACCTTCAATTTAGGGTTGTGCCAGTAGACGAGAGTATCGTTTATCAACGATAGTCAGAGATATCGCCTGTTGCTGATTTCTTTGACGACAGCAAGATGATTATTATTATCCGTCAAAAATATAGGCGCCTATCTTTAGTGATGCAGCGCAGAGAGCCGCTTCAGAAACTTGCCGCAGCACGGCTGGTGAGTATCCGGGATCAGCTCCGGTGGCCGTGTCGGAGTCGTAACATGCAGCAGACGTGTGCAGTGTAAATAAGGGGTTTATTCATGAAACAGTGTAGGTAGCTTCACTGATTATAACGGGAGTTATAGGTGGGGTAGTTTAGAAAAAAAAAGTTTAGAAAACAGATTTGGGCCGAATAGCAAAACAAACTTGTAGCCAATCAGCAGTAAGGGGCGTGTCTACTCATGATGTGGAGGAGAGAGCTGTTCAGTGCACAGGACGGACATTAGCCGAGCGACAGAAAGATAGAGATTGAGAAGCTTGATAAATACGGGCCCAGATGTCCAATTGTAAGTGACAGGAAGTCTTGCATTGGTGTTCAGATGAGTCCAGATTTTATTAAACCGTGCATCACACTCTTTCCCTGTCAATCTCCTGCCCTTTTCCACTCACCCTAGCCTATCCCAATAGAGGCGATATTGACTCGTGATGACTCGCTTGGCTTTGCAGCCCTGCCTCTCTGACCTCCATATACTTTTTCTTTGAAAATCATCGCTGACCATCTTTGGTGTAAGGAGGTTAGTCTGAATGACTAAGGCTTTGGGGACCTGCTCTTAAACGGAGCATGTTTACCACACCAGGGCAAGTTGCCTATATTGAGCACTTGTTTTTTCTCTCTCCAACATCCATCTTCTGCTGGCGTTTTTCGTCTCCGGCCAAGCCCTCTGAGTGAACTGCAGAATTAATGAAGTGACATACGGCGACGTATCCTGACCAGCTGTAAAACTTTAATGATGCAGAGCTTGTAAATCCATGGTATACACAGTTACCTCACATTATTGGTAGGCTATATGTCTGACTCTTGACATCTTTACACACAAGTGTGATCTGAGCAGCTCCAAAGAGAAGAACCTAAATAGAGAAATTAACTGTAACAGTTTGATTGCATACTTTGCATATTTTGTATATTTGCTTGCCTTTTTGGTCAGCATTAGAATCTAATGATTTTAATGGAGGTGTTTTTATTTTACACTAATGAATATTAAGAATTTAGTAAAACTTCAGTAAGCATTTTAAGTAGCTGCTCTGGTGCAGAAAATAAATCTAGCATAGCTGAATTGATTAGCGGACTAATAACTAGTTATTAAAACTGTATTATTTCATTTCATACCACAACACCTCGAGAGCTTAAGTTTGTAAATAATATAATATAATATAATATAATATAATATAATATAATATAAAATTTGGTGCTCTACTGCTGTAAAATTGTTAAATTTACACACTTCAGCTTTAGGATTATTATTATTAGTAGTATTAGTATCCTATTTTTATATATATTAAAATATATTATACAGTATACAGTAAAGATATTTTCTTTACTGTTTACATTCACTTAAAACAACCGACTGTGCTTACAAGGATACTTGTCAAGACAGCCATTGGTATTCACCTGCTGTCTGAGAAGGCTATCTGATTGCTACTCAAAACTAGGCCAAAACTACAAAACGCGGCAAGTGTTAAAATAAAAACCGCGGACTTGGCAACACTGAGCGTGACTGATACTCGAGCCAACTCTGCTCTAACTGTCGACTAGCAGTGGGAGTCAGATTGCCCCCTAGTGGATGGCTAAAGATTTGTTAACTCATATTCATAAATTCGCAAGGGAACGTCTCTGAATTAACTGATGCTCGCGCCCCCCTTGACAGGTGCTGGCCGCCCCCACAGGTTGAAAACCCCTGACCTAGTATGTAGTATTTCATTTAAACAGTACTGAAAGTTTTGATGAAAGGAAAACTGAATACCAGTAATGCATGTATTCTATACACGATATTTATTTGCATCTGAATGTGTGTGTGGTTGATTAAGGTACATATAAATATAGATGTATGCATTTGCATACAAATGCATCAGCATTTTCATTAATGCTGAGTTAGTCTATTGCAAAACACTTCCAGCAAAGAATCCATGAATACCATCGACTTGCTTCAGGGCAGATAAACAGTCGATGTAACTAAAGACAACAGAGACAATACTGTCTGATTTACGTGGAAAGGGCCTCATTCTGTTGTTTCCAATAGATGAAGCCCAGCTTTCCTCTTCTGCAGATCTCCCACGTCATGTGATGTAATTAGCATTCCCATTTACAACCGCTGTGTCTCGATACCCCTGTAGCACAGACAATACCAAACCAGTGCTTGGAGACTGCAGGTGTGTAATCTGCATTTGGCGCTTACTCAATTACTTACCCTGTATGGTAAATCAAGAACAATGAGTCCCATTCTGCATAGACCACCACAGACATCCTCTCCTCAAGATGTAATAGCTGTACGCAACTGAACACCTCTAGTGCAGGGCAGGTTGGGAAATGGAAAGAAAAGGAAAAGGCTTATAACAGAGAGAAGGCACATTCAAACATGGACGTGACTTCTACTCTAAACAGAATGAATGGAGAGATGTAGTGTGCACAGAAGTTATACAAGGAAGATTGCAACCAAGTATGTATATTTTCGGCTGGAAATGTGAATTTGCTTGTTTTTTTTTTTGTGCCTTGCTTAATCTATCAATCCAAAGAGTTGCCAAAGTGCTGAGATAAAGTTTTTAAGAACAAGTGGTAAACAAAAGTGAAGAGATAACAGAAAGCAGGAGATTTGCAAGAAACACACACGCACACGCACACGCACACACACACACACACACACACACACACACACACACACACACACACAACACACACACAAAGTCAAAGTTAAAAAATAAGTTTTCTTAAATGTTTTTCTTTAGTTTTCAATCCATGAAAGTGTACTTTGCAACTCTGGAGATTTTGATTTTATTGGAAGCACAGATACAAAATCAAAGGATGGTTTATGCATGCAGAATTTCTTCAGACTTTTTAGAAAATATGTAATAAGAAATTATTTAGTCCATATAGCATTCAGGCCATCTATATGCTTGTGTCTGCCTAAACATTGACAAAAATCACTTTTTGCAGACATATACATTTATAATGTATAGTCTTTCTCTTCCAGGAAAATATTTATGGTTCATGGTGTGCTACACAGGTTTTAGCCTAATCAAATGCTCTCTAGAATGAGACTGTGCCTCCTCTTTTGACCGACCACTATATACTGTAACAAATCATAGTTTGATGATCATAAGAAGTGATTGCACTGGGTCCTTAAGTTGTAAAACCACAATTCACAATAGCATTTACAATCAGTTTTCTTTCTTTCTTTCTTTCTTTCTTTCTTTCTTTCTTTCTTTCTGTTTCAAGGACCATTTGAAATCCTGTGTTTAGAGATTATAATTGTAACATTTTTCCTGTAATTGTTGAGAATTGAGCCACTTGATGATTCTTTTTCAGAGTAACTCGCACTATAACCACTTTTTTAACCTTTATGCGATAGCTTTTAGACGTAATCATGATTGCTGCCCATTCAGACCTTTTATGATCAAAGTTTCATGCTGTTACCAAGCTGCAATAAGACCCCTTCTCCATGTCAAATTATCAGTCTCCCATTTGTTTGAAGCGCTGTGAGAGTCTTGGCCACGAAGGAATGCTTGTTAGAGATCGGACTACATGCTAATGGATTTCCTCTTTAACATTCATTTAGGAACAAAGAGAAAAGGCTTTTAAAAGTTTATCCTGATCCTGATGTTTCAGTCGCTGGTTTATTAAGGTGCTGTACTTCTAAAGGCTGTCAATCTCAAGTCTCATGTGATTTTGTGAGTGTGTGTGTGTGTGTGTGTGTGTGTGTGTTTTAGGGCGAGTCTTGGCAAATGATTAGGAGCCCATTATTGCAGATAGGGAGGACCTAGATTGGTACTATTTATAGCTGCTGCTATAGCGTCACACTGGGAGCATGATGGATGCTGTCAGGCATCTGTAATTAAGGGAGGGAGTTTAAGTGGCACACCTGGGTATACAGGTTTACAGCAACTGAGTGTTATAGAGAGCGAGAGAGAGAGAGACGCAGGCTTTCAGAAGAACACTCATCCATTTGTGTACTGATACCATTTGTGGTTTTAAAGGATGGAATTATTATTTAACCACATTTTAAATGTTGATTGGTCATTTTACTAGAGACTAGAGACTGATATGCACAGGGCCGCATTAAGACCGCACTGGGCCCCGGGGCTATGACTTACTGCAGGGCCCCCCATCACAATAATGATATATATAGCTTAAAATAGGATTTTTATCCAATCAAAATTTTTGATGCATTGCAATTTCATAATTCTTGTTACCAATTCCAATATCACAAAATAAATAAATACTAGCCTACGCAAAAACAAACTTACTGAAGACAAGTAAACAGTCATGAATTACAATAGAACAAAGAAATTGACCTACAAACACTTAAAGCAC
>NW_015654111.1:199973-207266 GCF_001515625.1 Sinocyclocheilus rhinocerous
AAGACAAGTAAACAGTCATGAATTACAATAGAACAAAGAAATTGACCTACAAACACTTAAAGCACTGAGTAAGAAATATTATAAAATATGTATAATATGTATAAATATGTATAAAATAAATAGACAACAAATAGACCGAATAGTCTTCACTGTATAAATTCAATATACATTATTTTACAAAAGCGATTCGGTCAAGGACAGTGAGTGATTTTCTTTCTACTGTTTCATTTTCATTATTGACACAAATGGCAACAGCAGCTATATTAGGCTGCTTTGGAGGAATAGTTCACCCAAAAATGTGCGCTCCGCGCGTATCAGAAACCGTCTTAACGCGCGCATTTGCCAAAATGAATTTTGCCCCACTGCTTAATGTCCCTGACCAGTTAAATTAGTTTAACTCTGTGTTTTTATCTGCTCATGTGTCCGGTCCATTTGCTGTTCCACAACTCCCACTCCATCATCAGCTTTAGTAAAATAAACTAGCTGTGGATTTAAATTATATTATTTGTATTGTGTGTATTTGTATTGTGTGTAAACTGATACTATAATATTTAAATTTTTGGGTGAACTATATCCCTTTAAAATCTCATCATATAATGCCAGGATCTTATAATAGCCAACTAGTGCACATGCTTCATCTTTAACTATTAACATTCATTTAAGACACATATGACTGTGTTGACGAGGAGACAGGCATTTTGACACATATGTGTATTCGAACGTTTAAACACAAGGCGCGAAAAATAACTAAGGCCCCCTCCTCACTCGGGCCCCGGGGCTTCAGCCCCGCCTAGCCCAATGGTTAATGCGGCCCTGGATATGCACACAGTTTTATTTTTTCCCCCTTTTTTTTTACTAATATGCTATTAAAAATACATGTTAATATAACTTAACAAACTAAATTGAAATAATGGCATTTAGTCTTTAAGTATTTCTCAAATATTTAAATATTGGTTCAAGTTGTTCTAAAAGTAAACAATCAGTAGTAAAGAACAAATAAATTAAAAGCCAATTTGTCAGTATTGATTAATATTTGATTAATATTATGACATAATTCATTGGCATTTGCAATGCAAGGCCTCATACCAGATATCAGATATTTTGGCACATCTGATTTTTTGTCCTGCTTCTTTACATTAATATCCCACCAAGACAGGCATTTTGATCAATGAGTGCATTTGATGATTCACTGCTCAAACCCAGCTCTCTTGTCTGTCTGCCTAACTGGTTCCAACAATACTGTTGAAAAAATTGGTAAAAAGAATATTTATTCTGTTATTTTAGTATCAACATGCTACTAAACTTGTGCTGTTCATTTCCTGGGTTTGAATTAGCCAATTATTTCAATTAGTTTAAGCACTGTGATGTCTTCATCTAGATACAGAAAGCTTATTGTGTTTCCAGCTTTGCAAAAAAAATTTCCCTGTTGTTTTTTTTGTTTTTGTTTTGTTTGTTTGCTTGTTTTTTTTCACACAGTTTCCCTTACATCCCTAGAGAGACCAGGTTGATCTTACGGCCTAATGTGAAACATTGTTCTATTTCTTTTTTGTAGTGAGTGGAATTGCTCATTGCTCTTTTTACATGATCTAGTGTAGACAGCTCAGTTATAGCCCTCAGCTAGTCTAAGTATTTTTTACCTCCACAGATTTCTAAAAGTTCTTACATTTTTAAAGATGAAATTTGAGAGAGCTCCATTACATTTTTCTTTTCTCCTATCAAAACTGCAGTTTGCAAGAAATAGAGGTGTGCTCTCTGACCTCAAAACAGAGACAAAAACACAGTGAGACAAAATGAATCATATAAACACTAGTAATGTTTGTTTTCTCCTAATGATCTGTATTTTCATGCAAATATGTTTCCTTCTTTTTTTTGAATATCAGAATTGTCATCATGTTTTCCACCAGGGAAGTATTATGATGTTTGATATATCATAAAACAACTAATCAATAACTGAATTCAACTAGTTTATCTAGATTTGTTTCTACATTTTTTTTTGCTTCTTAATACAGGTGCATCTCAATAAATTAGAATGTCGTGGAAAGTTCATTACTGCACACGTTTACCAAGAAATTTTGATCTATGGGGTATTGTCAAGAGGAAAATGAGAAACAAGAGACCAAAAAATGCAGATGAAGAAACAAAGACTTAAACTACTTCAGTCTGTGTGCATTGGATTTATTTAATACACGAGTTTCACAATTTGAGTTGAATTACTGAAATAAATGAACTTTTCCACGACATTCTAATTTATTGAGATGCACCTGTATTAATAAACAAATCATTGAAAAATTCCACCTATACTATCCAATTTCAATATGCAGTTTTGCACATCCCTATTTTCCATTCCCAGTCGTCTCTTTCCCTCATCTGTATAATATGAATATACTTATATTTCTGTGCTTGTACAGAGGAGAAAAGCAGCATGTGCGTGTAACCATGGGCAATCATTGGCCTATTGTACAAACAAACCCAGAGCTTGGATCACGTTGTTATTCCCAGTTCCATGCCAAGCCACTTTGGCCTTCAAAATCCATAATGTGCCCCCTAACACTGGCATTTAAGATAATGATGGATGTCCAAATGACAAACCATCTGGTGTGTACCTTTTGAAAAATACAGAATGATGACAATGATGGCATTTATAGTAATGTATGAAATATCAGGCATAATCAACACTGACCTTAATTTCCACTCACTACCGTATCTTTGTGTGACTTTGAGAAAGTCGTTTCCTTTCCTAGTTTTAATGGTTTTCCTCTTTTTTTTTCTCCAGTTACAACTAAAAATTGCCATTCTGACACATTCTGAGCAACATGAGATAGGTTTTCACAGTCGTAAGGAAATGTTGTGTACATCAGCAATCTTGTAGTGAGAGTGGGTGAGATTTAGGCAGATAGCTGTTCCTTATCTCATCACATGTTTGAGATGTTGAGGGTTTTTAATACAAATGTGCCACATAGTCGATAGCCTTGATCAAGGAAGGGTGGACAAAATGGATAAAAGAATCATACATTTTTCCCTCAACTCAAAACAGATTTTTCCCCACGGTCATGCATATGGGTGTTGTGGTTTACCTGTAAAGATCTCAGCTTATAATTCAAAGGTTTTAACTTTGAACCCTATTAGCATGCTGTGGGTTAGCTGTTAGACAATTGCAACTTGAAATGTATTTTTGCACATGTAATGTATAACTAGAAATTCATATAAGATCAAGCTGATTATTCAGCTGACCTTGCAGTGTTTGCCTATTGGGTCTCACGTTGTTTTTTGAGCATTTCACTGTTATGGTTTTAACTCAAAACTGTTTTTAATCATGTATATAGGTGTTGCGATGGTAAAAATGGTAAAATACCTGTGCTTATAATTGAAACCTTGTCGATTTAAAACAAAGAAGGCACAATTAATGAGCTGCCATCATTCTACCCTTGAGCAAGGTATTTAAACTCAGGTTACTGACTCTGATTGCCCCCGTAGTGTAAAAAAAAGATAATTGTGTCACTTTAGATAAAACATCTGCTAAATTAATATATGTGAATGTCATGCATTGAATAGCTTGAAAGACTGCCTCAATACGCATGTTGGAGTCATCTTTGTCCTCCAAACGGTCATAATGGATTTGTGTCACCTTTGCAAGACTTTTAGTCACACTACTCTTCCTTTCATTAGGCCTTTAGAGAAGAAAAAGCATGACTTTCATTTTAGTATGGTTTATGCAGTACTTAGTGCCATTTAATGTGCTATTTATTCAGCCAGTTTAACAAACCACATGTGGAGCTGCTTTTCAGATGGTACAACTCACACCTTGGAAACTCTGTGTTTCACTGCACATCGATTTGTCCACTTCACTACTTATGAATCAGTCACCTGGCTGCTTCATTCACATCACTCAAATTGTGTATTAGCTGGCTGACCTACCCTCACATCCATGGCATGTGCACCTGCTTTGATGTATGTCACACAAATGCCTCCTTATACAGATAATACATACCTGTTCCTTCTACAATCATTTACTACAAAGCATTTAGCCTCCCCACCTGCCTTCTGGATACTGAACACCTGGTTTGTTCCCTGGACCAGCTGTGATCTTTGCCATACTTACATTTAATAGGCCTTAAAATATGTGCTTTCCAATAATCTAATTTTAGAGAATGTTAGAAAGAGATGAAGTAGAAGACAGGAAGTGCTGGAGAACACTATTCCATGTGGGATTGTATTACGCTATTACCCTCATGTCTCATTTTCTGTCTAGATTTGTGTGCTTTGACAGCCCCCTTTCTCTATTGACTCTTTCACCGATTCCTTATTTCAAATCCTTTTGTGTGTGTGTGTATATGTGTGTGTGTGTGTGTGTGTGTGTGTGTGTGTGTGTGTGTGTTGAAGGGAGAAACTAATTGGCTACAATTCTGGTTAAAGTTAATTTTTGCTTTACATTTATGCATTTCACAAACATTTTCAAAACAACACATTAGGAGTATATTTGATCAGTTCATGATAATTGAACCCATGATCTCCGAATTGCTAGCAGCATGATCTGTTGTTTGAACTTAGAGGTATAGTTAACCCAAAAGTGAACATTTGTGAAAGTGTTCTAAAAAAAGTGAAAGACTTACTAATTTCTTTCCTGATTCAGTCAAGACAACTTTTTCACTGGAGAAAACAATAATATGGATAGAGGACTCAAATTTTAGCTGGAAACAATTGATTGAATTTGAAAACTTTTAATAATAATGAATTTATTACAAACAGACAGCCTTTTGATTCACAAAATGTTAATTGATGGGCTGTAGTAGTGGTCATGTGGATTACTTGTGGATTATTGTGATGTTTTGTGATAATTGTTGTGATCAGCTGTTTGGCCTCTCATTCTGACGGCACCCATTCTCTCCAGAGGGATCCATTGGTGAGCAAGTCATGTAATGCTAAATTTCAGCAAATCTGTTCTGATGAAGAAACTCGTCTGCATCTTGGATGGCCTGAGTAAATTTTAAGCAAATTTCTTTTTTGGGTGAACTATTCCTTTAAGGAACACCTCAACTTAGCACTTTTTTGACGAGTTGTTTGGTTTAAGATTGTGATTTGCAACATTATCAGGAAAACTTGTTTCTCCCTCTCTGGCTCGTTTACTGGCTTTTTTGCTCTTTTTTTATCATCCATTTGCTTTCCATCGTGCTCTCAATCAGTGGCCACTTTCTCTTCTGAGCTTGTTGATTTCTCTATGCCCCAAATGCTCTGTATTTACCCATGCACTCAATTAGTATCCACTGGGCTGCTGAAGGTATGCACTTGGTATAAATGGATGTCCAGAGCTTTCATCCTCACAAGTGCTTTGTCCTCTCAGCAGCTCTTTCACTCATTTATTCATTTCAGAATCCCTTTTTACAGGACTTTTTATTCAGCAACAAGATCTGACATTTATGAACTATCAGAGAAGTAAACAGAACAGAAATCATTAAAACTGCATGTGGATTTTTAGTGTTCTGTAAAAAGATAAAGAACTCAGATCGGCAGGCTGTGGGGCAAAAATAAGACAGAGTAAATGTTTTCATATGTTTACTCATATGCCATTATTAAACTATTGACTTTAGTCAGGGACTAAGAATGAAAACGAGGCAAAATGAGGCTTTAAGGGATAGAAGTACAGTGTGATTAATGGATTGTACTATTGTTTAATAATATATTGATTGTTTAGATGACAAAACTTCCAATAGACAAAACTCCTTAAAACAATTTTTCATAATAACAAAAGTTGTGAGTTTTGAAAATTACATAATCTTGGACTTTTATACAATGCATGCTATTCTAAAGACTGTAAGGTTATCCCTCATAGCCTTGTTTTCATCAAAATCAAAATGGCTTCTAACCTGACTAAGGTCTAGAAAATAGTATAATGACGATTATATAGAATCCTCATATGGGTCTTTAATCTTAGAAATCTGTTAAATGTACAGTACTGCAAATGCAGTCCACATGACCTGTGTACAATATTTTAAATTAATGAAATTCTTTATTTGCTGATAATCTTAATCTTCCCCTCCGGTGAGCTGTTAAATGGAGAACTGCTGAAACCAGATAATTGAATCAATGAGGCAATTCCAGTTCATGAACAAATCATTTAGATACATGAACAAATCATTCTGATTTGTGAACAAAATGGTAAGCCTGATTTGTCAACTGAATCAACTTATTCATTTTAAAGAACTAGTTCAAAAGATAGATTCATTTCCTGATTTGTTTCAATAACCCAGTCATAGCAACATTCAAATTAATGGCTCACTAAAGACATGAACTATTGCACGAATGTGGTATGGACGTTAGTTTTCCCCCCCATTCATTTCAATCATTTTTTTTTTTTTTTAAACTTTGAACTTTGTAATATGAAACAAGAGCAATACAGTACAATAACAATATAGATGCTGTAAAATTATCCTTAAGTGTTCCACAACAAAATAATAGCACACAGTTTTCAAATGGCAGCAGGGTGAGTTAAAAGTGATGGAATCTCATTTATATTGGTCTTGATTATTTGATAAAGGGAGGGTTGGGCACAGGCATTGTTTTGAAAACAGATTATATAGTTCTCAGTATGTTTGGCTGGGTGCTATTGTCCATTTTCCCTTTATAATCTGTCCACTTCTATTTATAATCTGTTGTTTTCAAAAATTTATTTTCTACTGATTTACTCAACAGAGTGTTCTACTGTTAATATGTGAGGTTGGATGGTATGTAGTATAATCCTCATGGACAGATGAGACGTAGCATGTTGAACCGAGGGTCAGAAGGGCACAGATGCATGCCGATCGAGTGTGGAGATTAGGCCAGTGTCCAGTTGTAATTATAACGGTAATTCCACTCTCCAGATGGATGTTTTTACAAGCGAACACAAGAAGGATGGTCCACACGTCTCTGAGAGTTGACGGCTTTGAGGAAAGCAGCTTATGTTAAATGGGCGGACGAGTATCACCAGTCTATTGCGTCTCCAGCCTTTGACTTCACCGTTAATGCCTGGAGATCATACTTTTAATGCTGCTGTCCCGTGCATTTGACTCTGCCATAATGTTTAAAGGGGTGGTTCATTGCGATTTCACTTTTTTAATGTTAGTTAGTGTGTAATGTTGCTGTTTGAGCATAAACAATATCTGCAAAGTTACAAAGCTGAAAGTTCAATGCAAACGGAGATATCATCTTTTAAAATTCTGGCAGTTTAATGCCTACAAAAATGGCTGGTAGGGACTACAACAAATTACTTCCTGGGTTTGTGACATCACAAACCCAGATAAACCCCGCCCCTGGGAA
>NW_015654111.1:207952-220811 GCF_001515625.1 Sinocyclocheilus rhinocerous
GCGCACTAGAGGCGGTTTAGCCAATCACAACACACTGGGCTAGCTAATCAATCAGAGCCCATCGCCTATTTCTGAGGGCGGGGCTTCATAAAAACAGGAAAAGATCAGCCCGTTTCTCAGAGAAGGGACAGAGAGGTGTGGAATAAAGGTAAATTATGTGAAAAATAATGCGTTTTTTTTTTTAAACGAAGCATTAACACATGTTAGACTGCACCCCATAAACACAATCAAGCCTAGAAAAAACCCAGTGAACCACCCCTTTAAAGACTTACACTTTAATACCACTTCGATGAAGCGGGTAACTCACGGGTCTCACACACACACACACACACACACACACACACACATAAACAAATGCACTACAGAAGTGGGAATAATGCAAAACTGCTCAGAAATCGTCATATGAGCAACAAAGGAGGAATGAAACGGAGAGAGATGCTGGGTGATGTTGAGGGATGAACTTTAAGTAGAACACAAGAATACAGTCTTTCATTAAGAAAAAAACACCAAGCATCAATATGACAACACACTGTGTCGCAGATTCTTTTCCCAAAAGCTTTGCATTGAATTTCCCCTTCTAACAGAGTGGGTTTTACAGGCTTTCTAAGGTTCAATTTTCATCTTCATAGGAACTTTCAGGTAGGGACTCATAATATTAATTTTCGCTGTGCTCCATTTCACAGGTTGGGCTTCCCCATGATGCTGATGACCTGCACGATAGGCATGTGCTACCTGCTTGCAACTCACATCGGACTTCGCTGGAACACATAAACGGTCCCTCTACATGGGTAAGCTAAAAGACTTTGGGTGTGTCTGCAGTTTGCTTTGTGTGTGTGTGTGTGTGTGTGTGTGTGTGTTTTGAATGACACATCTGTTCTTCTTGGAAGGATCCATGTAGACCTGGTTCATCCGGAGGGACTAAGCTTTACATGCAGGAGAGGTACAGAGACGATAAACCATGTGAACATCTGATCATCTGCTGTATACTTACAGGTGTATCACACTGCTATGGTGCTACTGCTGCTTTGTGATAATGCTACAAAGTGAGAGGTTTTTGGAAAACCTGTATATTTTTGCCAAAAAATGCAGAAAACCAGAAGATTCCTTTTTTAAAATAAAAAATATGCTTATATTATTTATTGATGCACAGTTTGAATTATGACCTTTTCATTTTTGAGGCATCTGCTGAAAGGGATCTTCTGTGGCCCACAATTGTTGAAATGTTGGACGGTTTAGAATTCTAAAAATGATATAATTTACATAATTTACCATATTCAGATAATCTATATAGTTATCCATTCATTTCATGTTGAAAATTTTGACCCACCGATGTGTGCTTATAAATTGAAATGCAAAGGTTATATATATTATATTAAATATATTATAATATTATTCATAATGACTTTCACTGCACCTTATAATCTGATTTATGTTGTACTGTAAATAATTGTAACCACATATATAACACATTATAATGCTTACTTAAATGTTGATCACAAATAACAATGTGTGTTTAATGCTCTTTAAAGGTGAATAGTGAAAGGTAAATATTAACTGGTTACAGTTGTTTACAAGTATGAATGTGAATACTTTTATAAAAATGAAGACCTCTATAATGCATTATACAGTGCATATATAGGATATAGTGTGGATATAGGACACATAGAAAGGGTTACCACTGGGGATGTTGCCAGGCATTTGGTTTGTTTGCATCAACAAGAAAATCTTGCATCTGATTACAAGGAGAGAGTTTATGTAATCAGTGATGCATTAGATGTTTTTTAGTCAGTTCCCACCATTTTTTCTAATTTAATTTGGGCAATTCAGCAATGACCTAATTAATCATTGCTACACTCTAAAAAATGCTGGGTTGTTTCAACCCAACTTTGGGTCAAATATGGACTAACCTAACTTTTGGGTTAAAAATTGAATGTAAAAATTTAACCCAACGGCTGGGTTAGTCCATATTTGACCCAAAGTTGGGTTGAAACAACCCAGCATTTTTTAGAGTGTATCACAATCCACGACAGAACTACCAGCTATATTGGAATTAATTATGTAAGTAAATCTATGCAAATAGGCCACCGTATAAGATAGGTCCTTCCTGAAACTGTATTTAAGAATTCATTTATGTGTAGATAAATAATAAGCAGTAAATTATAACTTCACTTTAATGTGTTTGATTTTTAATTGATTATACTATAGTACCATGTAGGCTACCTGTAGAGGTTACATTTGAGGATAGTTATAAATAATAAATAATAGTTGTAAATAATATAGTCACCCAATTCTTTGTAACTCATGTTGCCCCTGGTGGATTTTTTATTTTTGCCCATTATGAGCACTTGATGAAGACCTGTAAAGGATGATCAGTTGGTTGCTTGTCTGTATGTTCTGTTACTGGGACTAACAACCATTGTACAGTAAAAAAAAAAAAAGTTTGTACCATAAAACATCACTTGAGAATTTTGAGTTTCAATGTCTTGTAGAACATTTTGTGCACCAGTTACATGTTCAAATATCAGAACATATCAGACAAAGCATCTCAATCACACATGGGAAGAAACAATGTATTCGATTCATGATCACTGATCTGATATCAAATTTCGGTTTAAAAGAGAAAAAGGCATTACATCATGAGACAACTTCTGTAGTGCTTTGATTGGCGTCAGTTGCTGTAGGTTCACTTATGCTTCATGTGCAGTAATTGTGGGATATGCAGAGCATGACAAGTGGATCAATAATTGTAATTTGCCCATTTGTTTGTCATCACATGTCTGCTGCATATCTTGAATGCACATTATCAGTGAGTGAAGTTGAGCATGCATATCACCACACTACTACAAGAAACAGCTGGAATGCTGGAAGTGCAGGAAATGAATTTGGCAAACAGGTGCTGATTACATCCAGCAGCCATGAAATGTCACAGGCAACACTGGGCAATGGAGCAGTCACTCAGAAACCAGAATGCCTTTGCCTATTCCCTTGTATACATAAATTCCTAAATTCTTTTTTTCTGTTTTGGGGAGTTTCTATGCTATAAAGTACATCTTTAATTCATAAGAGGCAGTGAAATGCTACAAATTTAGCAAAAGCATGTTTTTTGTCAGTCTCAAACTTCAAATACTTCTGATCCATCTAAAAAAATTTACTCCGAGATTTAATATTTTCGAGGGAAAGCGGAGATCTTTATCTTTTTAGCAACATTTTTAAGTCACCACCCTATGTAGGATTTTCTTCACAAAGACAAATGCATTTCTGCAACCTAAGAAAAAAAGGCACATAAAAAGTCAACATTTATAAATGTACAAAAAAAAAAATCATATTTATGGTATGTCAAACAATAACAAAAAGTCTATGACAATTTCTTTTGACATTATTCTGACTTTTTATTTCATGATGTATGGCATGATAACACTGCTGAGCATTCGCAGAATCCACTGCATGTTTCAGTCTCGTAGAGCATTAGCATTCGGAGTTATTTCCTTGTAGTATCACTGTGACACATATGAAGCAAAATAAGACTTAAACTAGAACTTAAGAAAAATGTTGAACTGTCCATTCAAAACACTTTCCATCAAACGTATAAATAATGTTTTTGAAATGTTAAACAGTTTCCTTTTACACAGCAATGCTACAATTTTTGCATTTCATTTCTTGATCGTTTGAGTTTTGAATCTTTGTAAGCAATTTTGTCAGCTGGTTCAATTAGTTTCCAGCTTATTGTTCCCTTGACGTTCTATCAAACAAGGCAATGCACAGATTTATAGGGTAATGGTTGCGGAGAATAGCTTTTAACATGAGGCATTATGCTTCAGAAATGTCCCCGGGTCTACAGGCTCTTATTAGAAATGCGTATTAAATGGTGTATTGCAGAATTTGATGGAAAGAGTTTTTTTTCCTGATACCACCAGATTTACATTTTTAGCTATACAGCTGCTGTTTAACTATGTCCGTGCCTTTTTTAAAAGTACAACAGATACAAAGTAAAAAAGTTACAAAGCGTTAATAATAAAACAACAATCTTTAGCGAAAGTGTATTCAAACTGACAGAACAATGTTATCAAACTGTAATTTGGAGAATGCACTTCCAGTTCACTTCTGCTTGGTGATTAAGTCTGTTCTGTAAATGCTCTAGTTGCTTTCGGCTGCCAGATTAGACAGAAGTTAGCTACAATGAAGGGTCAAGATTGTTACCAGGATTATTGGGTGATTGAGGGAACGTGTAGTGTGTTAGACATTTTACCAGTGCCGCCGCCTTTTTATTTTATTTTTTTTTTAAGGGCATTAAAAGCGTGAAATGGACAGGAATATTTCACGTCACAGCTCAGTATTGTCACTAACTAACAGAGGGCTTGGGACTGTGTGTGAATCCCATCTTGTGGATGTCATATCCCTCCAACTGCAATGTGATATGAGGAAAGATGGCAGATTTCAATCCGTGCCCAAGTCTGATTTCAAGTGCCAGTCAAACAACTGTTAGTGGAATGAATGGCTTCTGAAAGTATCAAAGAACCTCTTTGTTACAAACATGTGCAATATGCAAATTCATATTTTTTTAGAAATAGTTTTATATATTATATATCTATAATATACTGCAGTATATAATGTTTCTGTACCAATACATGTTCCTGCTATTCTGTAATACTGTCTGTTTCTTGGATTATTGAGATTTAATTTATAAACTCTTTATGATACAAACTCTTCTTGATTCTGAAAATGTGAAGGCCATGTTGCTTTGCACGCCTAATATGATTCAATCCCAAGCCTTTTTTTCTCTTGTCACACAGACGTTTGAAAAACAGATGTGTCTCCATGTCACGAATGCTTTCATCAGTATGAAAAACAAAAAGGGAACTTTTGTTTTTGCAGTTTTTTATACAGAATAAAGCTGATAAAGGCCTGACTTGGAATTGTTTTGTGGTGTTGCCATGTCAGTCCCTTGGGAATTTCACAATTGATGCAGCGTCCTTAAAGTATTGTGTTTTCTGTTTTATTTCACAGAAAAATTGCATTGTTTTCTGTTTCTTTCTTGTTTCAAGTGAAAATCACATCTCTGAGACGGTGAGGTTGGCAGGAAATTGCATTATCGAAGGCTTAAACAGGCTTTTGGGTGGTGGCAACAAAGCACATGAAGATACAATTTCATTATAGCTAAACTGATGCAATTTTGTCCTTCATTTCAGTGTGCCCCTCTCCATTTCTTTCTTCCAGTTTAGCCTTTCAAGGCTTCATATGCAATGTAAATGCCATTTAAAGAGCTAGATCTGCGCCCCAGCTGCCAGCATTGATTAACGTTAGTTAGCACTGAATGAGTCATTATTGTGGTGTTACATCACCCACTATCTAATCTATGTGCTTTACGCTTGTTTGAGGGCTGATCCCTAAGGGAGGGAAGCATTTGGCTCTTTTCCAACCTTATATTCCAGTAGATTTAGTTCTAGTCTGTGAATCACTCTAAAGTCTTGCGTGTGAGAACAATGTTGCTTGAGCTTGTCAAATGTCATTCAATGCTGAAGCCGCTAAACCCACTGACACCAATTATATAAATGTTATAGATAGTCTCCTTTCTCACTCATTGGCCGAGAAGGTTTTTACATTAGTTGATTTACACAGTTGATTTACTTCAAACCTGTGAGTTTTCAGAGCATAAAATGAGTGCCAGGTGTTGTCTAGGGAGGTGTATTCCAGCTAGTCCAGGGGTGCCTGAAAGTACACCGTTTGTGATATATACACTCACTGGCCACTTTATTAGGTATACCTTACTTGTACCGGGTTGGACTCCCTTTTGCATTCAGAACTGCCTTCATTCTTCATGGCATAGATTCAACAAAGTGTTGGAAATTACTCAGATATTTTGGTCTATATTGACATGATGGCATCAAACAGTTGCTGCAGATTTGTTGGCAGCATATCCATGATGTCAATCTTCCATTCCACTACATCCCGAAGGTGCACTAATGGGTTTAGACCTGGCAACTGTGGAGGCCAGTTGAGTATAGTGAACTCATTGTCATGTTCAAGAAACTAGTCTGAGATAATTTAAGCTTTGTGTCATGCGCCTCATCATGCTGGAAGTATCCATCACAAGATTGGTACACTGGGGTCATAAAGCGATGGACATGGTCAGCAACAATACTCAGGTAGCCTGTGGCGTGTAAACGATGCTCAGTTGGTACTAAGTGGCACAAAGAGTGCCAAAAAGATATCCCCCACACCATTACACCACCACCAGCCTGAACCACTGATACAAGGCAGAATGGATGCTTGCTTTCATGTTGTTTACACCAAATTCTGACCCTGCCATCTAAATGTCGCAGCAGAAATTGAGACTCATCAGACCAGGCAACCTTTTTCGAATCTGCTATTGTCCAATTTTGGTGAGCCTGTGCAAATTGTAGTCTCAATTTCCTGTTGTTATCCGACAGGAGTGGCACCCGGTGTGGTCTACTGCTGCTGTAGCCCATCTGCTTCAAGATTCAATGTGTTGTGTGTTCAGAGATGCTCTTCTGCATACCTTGGTTCTAATGAGTGGTTATTTGAAGGAGGAGCTTCATTCTCCTTTGACCTCTGGCATCAACAAGACCAAGGTTAGCCAACATCAGTCCTGGAGAGCCACAGTCCTGCAGAGTTTTGCTCCAACCATGTGCTGGATATTGAACGGTGCTCTGTGGAAGTATATAGAAGCATTCATAAATTTGCATATGAATCTGGCATTTGTCTAATCTCTAATCTCCTTTTATTTTGATGTTGAATGGGATGTTGAATAGGAAAAATACTCGGTAAGCTGTGTAGGAGGCTTCGCCTGACATGGCGGTTTTACAATGTGAATTAAACTGTTACTCTTTTGTTCTACCAAGACAGATACTGTAATTGTCTTTTCAGCTGTCTGACCGAGTTTGCTCTCTCCCTTATTGTGGTCTGTGTCTAATTTTCATTGCCCTTCTCCCCCCAATACTACTGCATGCTGAGTCCCGTATTAATTAGAATGGGATTAAATGGGTTATGTCGACTGTAATTAAGAAGTTGGGTTTAGAGCTTAGGGGAGACTCAGTGGAAGGTTTCTGAATTATCGAACCTTGGCCTGTAGAAGCGCAAAGTAATAAGACACAAGATGAGATCAGTGTTGGCACTGTCAGTCAGCAACCTCTATGTTTCCAGGCATGACCTTTGAAATTCATCCCCAAAACAGCATATGTTTCCAGCTCATTCTAAACCAAATAATTGCAAAACAAACCAGGATAGCATTTCAAAAGTTTAAAAATTTCAAGTTTATTATTTTATATAATGTGTCATTTTATTTTTGCTTGCACAAGCCCTTGAATATTAATTATATATATAATTTTAATTGTATTTATTATTTTATTAAAAAATATATTTTATTATAAAAAAATATTTTATGTCCAGGAATCTATATTAAACTTTGCCACCTGTAACAAGCTGCGACTTCACAAGTTGTTGATTGACCGTTTTGAAAGAGTTTTCTCCAAATACCTGTGGCTAATGTTGAGGCTCTTTTTGTATCCATAGCTACAGCAACGGCATGTCGTATGTTTTCCTGGTGTTGTGAAAGAGTGTTTTTTGAGGCTTTAGAAAAAGCCAGCTACACAGACACAGGTGCACCAGTCATGTCAGTGGTAGTGAAAGCAGTGTAGTCATTGTGACACTCTCATTAGTCTTTCCTTCAGCTACATGGGGGAGGCCAGGGATTGCCAAAAGCTTTCTACTGTCAAACAGATACTTTTATTTATTTATATTTTTTATTTTATATATTTACTGGCTGGGTTCTCTGCATCTTGTTTTCAAGGTTTGCCCCTCGTTTCATAGTTCATAAACTTTGCTAAGGCCTGCCTGATATATGCTTATGTTCTTATGTGCAAGTATGTGCAAAAATGTGTACACATACTATGTTGTATGTTAAAAGGGCAAGTACAAGAACAGCTATAGCCGAGAATGCATACTTGCTAAGCTTGGACTTACATAGATGCCAAGGAGAGTCTGTGTCAATTACAGATGCAAGGAGCATCAAATGCATAAACATCAAAGCAAGTTTCTAACTAACAAAATATTTAATCAGGGTCCTATTTGGCATATACATATCTAGATAATTCCCAAAATAAGACAATGAGCATAGTTAAGCCATGAACACTGTGCAAGGACCTGACCCTTAAGGGTGTGCTGAGCTCTAGCCCCCAGAGATTAACTAATAAAAGGGCTTTTTACATTTAAAATTGTTAACACTGGTCATTCTAAACCCCCGGGTAAACAGAATCCTGAGCCTGCATCCCAATTCGCATTCTACCCGTCCTAAATAGTATTTGAATGTTGTTCACTGTTCATGTTGTTTACGCCAAATTCTGACCCTACCATCTAAATGTTGCAGCAGAAATTGAGGCTCATCAGACCAGGCAACCTTTTTCCAATCTTCTATTGTCCAATTTTGGTGAGCCTGTGCGAATTGTAGTCTCAATTTCCTGTTGTTATCCGACAGGAGTGGCACCCGGTGTGGTCTACTGCTGCTGTAGCCCATCTGCTTCAAGCTTCAATGTGTTGTGTGTTCAGAGATGCTCTTCTGCATACCTTGGTTGTAATGAGTGGTTATTTGAGTTCACCTCCTTCATTTAATACTCTTAACAGCACTCAGCTCTGTTGGAAACACAGAAAACACAGGGATTTTCTCTGATAGGTGTTATTTCCGCTTTGATAGCTTTGAGTGTACACAGTGAAAAATATTGCACTCGAAATGTTTAAATATTTTATCTTCATCTTATCTAATACTGTATCTGTGAGTAGACCTAAGATAGTAGGCCTTGCTCAGAAAATTTAAATGATCTCATGAATAAATGGAGCTTTTAGTATCACATTAAACTTTTGAACCAAGATGTGTTTTAAAGATGATGAGAATGAGACCTTGGGGAATTGGTTGTTTTTATCCTACAGAGGAGAAGGATAGACACAAATGCTCATGACCTCTGTGACTGTAACAATTGTCTTTGCTCAGAGCAAATAAAGATTTGGAGAAGCTGGGGCAAGACTGCTGACCTCATTCTCAGGTTCGCTGTCCTGAATTTAGCTATCAAGAAATTACATTTAGGTTATGTGAGACATAGTGACTAATCTTCCCTTCTCAGAAGATCTGCGTAATTCTCTCAGAATCTTCTTCATTTAATGATCATAGGATGAGTCGCTCCACTGTCATCTTTTCTCTTTCTTTTTCTCTCTCTATCCTGCCATTTCTGTTTTTTCCCCTCTCTGGAACAGAACTAGAAATGCTTCTACAGCTCTGGTTATGCTATAAAAATGCAGAATCCACAGATTTCTGTATCTGTTGTACCGTGCAGCACTTAGAGGAGTAGCTGTACACCTATATATTTCAAGGTACTAAACTGATGCACACTGAATATCATTTATAGAAATAGAATCTGCTTATCTATGCAATGTTTATCATTGCCATTCAGTTTTGGTGTAATTCTATACAAGTTATTTATTTATTTGACAAATATGACAGATAACAAAGATTCTACATTAAACATTAAACTTGCAATATATCCGGAAAGATTTTTATTTTATTTTATTTGTTTACAATTATGAACATTTTATGAATACCTACTAGCTATCTTTTTGAAATTGTTAATGGTCATTGTAATAGACTATACTAAAACTGACTATTTTCAATTTTTAAAAAAGCTGTACTGATCCCAAAATTTTTAACTGAAATGTACCTAATAATGTCAATTTTTTTCCCCTTCTTGTGCGTTTTGTTTTGTACAGTACAGATCAAAATGTATCTGCATTGCTCAGGTCTTTCTAGAGGTGTTCTTTCTTATCATAACATGTCACAAAATACACAGTAACAGAGTTTGGATGGTGGAGTCAGTCTGTCCTTTTTTGACATGCCAACTTTTGCATTGTTAGCCGAGACCTCAGTGAGAAGAGGTGACCCATTGTCCGCTCACCCTATCAGTGACACATCTTAACAGCGAAGCACATCTTTTCTGCTCCGTCAGCAACACACCATCTGTCACATCGATAGGTCCCTTTAGCAAGAATGGCCTTGTGAAAGTGTCTCTGATGCACTGAGTCTTCATTTTGTGAGTGAGCCATGTCCCACAAGAACCAGTTTCAGGACATCACACATGGACAGAATGACCTTCATACTGTGCCACAACCTGTGTGGCGTGTAAACCACTGCTAGTCTCTGTGTTTACTCTCTTTTTCTTTAAATCAGTTATGCATCTTGCATTGACATTTTTGATTACATGTCACTACATATAGCTATTGCAAAGCTATATGGTCAATCATATAGGTTTAATAGCTGAAGCTTTGGCCAGTATAAGACTTTATTGTGTTGTCTGAGTAGTTTTGCTGTTTAAAACCTAGCCTTATATTATTAGTTATGACCATTAGACCTCTTTTTAAAAAGCTGTAATTGTGAGATTTTTGTGTAAGCTATTCTGAAGTTGGGAATGAGAAGACCTGGAGGCAGCAAGTAACATATTCAAACCAAAACATTTCTCTAAAGTAATTGCATATCTTGAATACTGTATTCACTTAATTAACTGACCCTTCGCAGGGAGCTTGAGGAGCTTGACTGAGGTGCTACAGTGATCTGTCACGACACATTAAAGAGCCACACAATGGTATTTATTCTTTGCATTTCTTAAAAAAATTACAAAACTTGGAAGCAAAAATGTTGTTTCATACCAGAAGGAACCTGCTCTTTCTTGCCTGTCGGTGTGTTGTCAGTGTCCTCTTTGCTCCCCAATGTATTTCTTACTGCGTGAGAACATGATGTGTGGCATGAGAGCACCATGGCTTGTCGGACATAACATCAGTAACTAAGTGGGGTGGGTCTTTTCGAAGGGTCAATTGTTATTGATATTTCATCTTATGATTCTGAATTTTTTTCTTGCAGTGCTGAGAAAAAAACCCCATAACTATTAGATATAAACTCAGAATTGCAAGATATAAATTCATAATTGTGAGATATAAACTGTGAGATGTTGCAAGGAGAAAGTCAGAATGATATATTTTGCAAGTTAAATTTTTTTTCTCAGAATTTCAGGTTTATATCTTGCAATTTTGAGTTCTACCTCACAATTCTGACTTTTTTTTTTTCTCAAAAGTTTTGTGAGAAAAAAAAATCTAAATGATCTTTTTTAAATATAATTTTTTTTCCTGGTGGAAACAGGCTTACATAATTTCTTGTCTTCTTTTCTTGTTAATTTGAAAAGCAGTAAATGTAACAAACTCTACTCCTTTCAGTTTGTCATCTAAACATTTGCAGGCAGCTCTGAGCTGCTTTTCCAAAGGTCTCACAGTTCAACATACAGTCGTGGCTAAAAGTTTTGGCAGTGACAAATTTTGTGTTTTGCAAAGTTTGCTGCTTCAGTATTTGTAAATTATTTTCCCCACATGTTTCTATGGTATACTGAAAAACAATGATAAGCATATCATAAGTTTTAAAGGCTTTTATTGGCAAAAAAAAAATATGAGTCAATATTTACAGTGTTCACCCTTGTTCTTCATAACCTCTGCAATACACTCTGGCATGCTGGATACTAGCTTTTGGGCCAAATCCTGACTGATGGCGATCCATTCTTGCCTTGTTAGTTCTCGGAGTTGATCACGATTTGTGGGCTTCTGCTTGTCCACTCGCCTTTTGAGGACTAACCACAGGTTCTCTATGGGATTGAGATCCGGGGAGTTGCCTGGCCACGGATCCAAAATTTCAATGTAATGATGATCTTCGAGCCACTTTATCACTCTTGCTTTGAGACATGGTGCTCCATCATGCTGGAAAATGCACGGATCATCCCCAAATTGCTCATGGATCGTTGGAAGAAGTCGCTCTTGCAGGACATTTAGATACCGTTCTTTATTCATGGCAGTGCTTTTGGGCAGAATTATGAGAGAGCCCACTCCCTTGTTTGAAAAACAACCCCACACATGGATGATCTCAGGATGCTTCACTGTTGGCAGGTCACAGGACTCATGGTAGCGTTCACCTTTTCTTCTCTGAACAATTGATTTTCCAGATGTCCCAAACAGTCGGAAGGGAGCTTCATCAGAGAAAATAACTTTGCACCAGTCTTCTGCTGTCCAATCCTTGTACTTCCTGCAGAATTTCAGTCTGTCCTTGACGTTTTTCTTGGAGAGAAGTGGCTTCTTTGCTGCCCTTCTTGACACCAGGCCGTTGTCCAAAAGTCTTGGCCTCACTGTGCATGCAGATGCTCTCACACCAACCTGCTGCCATTCCTGAGCAAGCTCTGCACTGCTGGTGACATGATTCCGTAGCTGACTCCTCAGGAGGAGACGGTCCTGGCGCTTGCTGGACACTCTGGGACGTCCTGAAGACTTCTTCACTGCAGTCGAACCTCACTCTTTGAAGTTCTTGATGATCCTGTAAATGTTTTTTTCAGGTGCAATATTCTTTGTAGCAATTTCCTTGCATGTGAGGCCATTTTGATGCAAAGCGATGATGGCTGCACGTGTTTCTTTGGAGGTAACCACTGCTAACAAGAACACAATGATTGGAAGCACTTCTTCCCTCCTTTTATAGCAATCAGTCTGCTCTTACAATCTAACTAGTATGATAGTGATTTTACCTGACTAGTACTCATTCACACTTTCACATGTGCTGATGATATGATTAGTCAATTAATGTCAGCGGGTCACTTTGTGTCAGGATCAAAAAACAGTGAAATTAGTTTTTTTGTGAAAAGTTCATTTTTTGGCCAATGAAGCTTTTAGCAATTATTTAAAATGCATCTGATCACTCTACACAATAATCTAAAAACAATGTGAATGAACATCACAACAGCTTAAGCAGCAAACTTTGCAAAACACAAAATTTATG
>NW_015654111.1:222854-223423 GCF_001515625.1 Sinocyclocheilus rhinocerous
CTCCCGTGGTTGAAAGTCAACCCCACACATGAATAGTCTCATGATGCTTCACTGTTGGCACAACACAGGACTCGTGGTAGTGTTCACCTTTTCTTCTCCAAACAATCGATTTTCCAGATGTCCCAAACAGTCGGAAGGGAGCTTCATCAGAGAAAATAACTTTGCACCAGTCTTCTGCTGTCCAATCCTTGTACTTCCTGCAGAATTTCAGTCTGTCCTTGACGTTTTTCTTGGAGAGAAGTGGCTTCTTTGCTGCCCTTCTTGACACCAGGCCGTTGTCCAAAAGTCTTGGCCTCACTGTGCGTGCAGATGCTCTCACACCAACCTGCTGCCATTCCTGAGCAAGCTCTGCACTGGTGGTGAAACTCCTCAGCTGAGCTGACTCCTCAGGAGGAGATGGTCCTGGCGCTTGCTGGACACTCTGGGACGTCCCGAAGACATCTTCTCTGCAGTCGAACCTCTCTCCTTAAAGTTCTTGATCCGGTTAATGGTTCTTTCAGATGCAATATTCTTTGTAGCAATTTCCTTGCATGTGAGGCCATTTTGATGCAAAGCGATGATGGCTGCAC
>NW_015654111.1:223781-224168 GCF_001515625.1 Sinocyclocheilus rhinocerous
TCAGTGTTCATACTATCCATTTTAAATAGTATGAGTGTCCCAAAGCATAGTATGTTGAAAAGAGTATGCCAAAAGTCCCTGGATGGTCTACTATTTCAGGTCGTTTTTTGTGATCCGTGGATCCGTGCACACTCTAATGGCTAATATTGCCCACAATCCATTGCGCTTTGGTGAAAGATTCTGTCCAGAACTACAAACATGAATAAAACGCGTTAAATAACTACAAACATGGCGGATGTGCGTGACCGGAGGTTAGGTAGAGAGGCTTAGAAAAAGGGGGTTGAGTTACTATTATTCAACATTTAACCTGGTAAAAAATATTTATTTAATGTTATCTTGTGTTATATTTCATCTGCAACAGCAATGTAAACTTTTATAAACATCCGT
>NW_015654111.1:224232-259794 GCF_001515625.1 Sinocyclocheilus rhinocerous
CTGAGCAAGCTCTGCACTGCTGGTGACACGATTCCATAGCTGACTCCTCGGGAGGAGACGGTCCTGGCGCTTGCTGGACACTCTGGGACGTCCCGAAGACATCTTCTCTGCAGTCGAACCTCTCTCCTTAAAGTTCTTGATCCGGTTAATGGTTCTTTCAGATGCAATATTCTTTGTAGCAATTTCCTTGCATGTGAGGCCATTTTAATGCAAAGCGATGATGGCTGCACGGAGGTTAGGTAGAGAGGCTTAGAAAAAGGGGTTTGAGTTACTATTATTCAACATTTAACCTGGTAAAAAATATTTATTTAATGTTATCTGTGTTATATTTCATCTGGAACAGCAATGTAAACTTTTATAAACATCCGTTTGGTCGTTAACTTTTAAATGCATCATTAAGCAAACTTTGCAAAACACAAAAATTATGTCACTGCCAAAACTTTTGGCCACGACTGTACATCCACACTGAAAGATTCACCTTTAGAAATATGAAAGTAAAATGACTAAATAACTCATAAACATTTGTGACATTAATGGCACAATTTGTTGTGACAAACAGTACCTTCCTATAATACTTGGTGTGGGCTTTCCATCTGTGACCAAAAGTTAAATAATCGTGGCAAAATAAAGGCTAAGACAGTTTGCTTAAGTATTTTGATAAATCTCTTATTTGTAGACATCCTAATTTGTATTCTGAACACTGTCTTGTATGCACAAGGGGTTTATCCCATTGCTAAACATCCCTCTAAATCTTTTCTACAAGGAGTGGTTTACTGCATTTCAAATCTTACCAGCCTAAAAATACATATGCATAGCGATCTTTTGTCCCTCATGTGGATGGCTTGTGGTCAAGGAGAGGAATTATATCTCTCTTGTTTGTTGAGGAGTGAGTGAATCTCAACAATCATCTCTCAGCTATGATAATAGGATATCATGCATATTTATCCAAACAGCTTTGTGTCCTCAATTTAATTAAGTTTCCAAGGCTGCAGACACAGATATCTCTATCTTCAGGGAAATCATATCTTAATCTGCAGGATCTACTGTTTTTAATGTTAAAAAGCTCATTTGATTTGCCTTTTATATTTGTTTTACCTTCTAAACACACTTCTAATTTTCGAGATTTCTGGATCGAGGAACAGATGCATGCTGTTGAAATGATCTTGATTATTTAAATGCACTTCATTTCTGACACTTGTCATATGTGGTATTTACCAACCTGCATATAGTTCTTACATAGTGCTTCATTCAGATCCCTCACTGCCACAGTTTTGAGTGATTGAGCCATATAGCTTTAGTTTACTTATTATTTTATTAGATTAGTTTGTCTCAATGCATTTTTTGTACACGCTACTTTTCCTGTTGCCCTCAGAGGAGACATACATTTCTTTTGGTCACACTTTAATGTTCACGCTTTAATGTAAGTATATCAATTATTGTGTAAAGTAAATGATGAAGCATTATTTTTGCTTAATTTTAAACTTACTATATAACTTTTGGAGCTGCTCGTAAATACTTTTTGTTAATATTAGTATAACTGTAATTAATTATATTTCCATTTAATATGAATGTAAAGTATGGGTAGTTGACATATGGACAAATGTATTTACCAACCTGCATATAGTTCTTACATAGTGCTTCATTCAGATCCCTCACTGCCACAGTTTTGAGTGATTGTAGCCATATAGCTTTAGTTTACTTATTATTTTATTAGATTAGTTTGTCTTTAAATTATTTTTTGTACACGCTACTTTTCCTGTTGCCCTCAGAGGAGACATACATTTCTTTTGGTCACACTTTAATGTTCACGCTTTAATGTAAGTATATCAATTATTGTGTAAAGTAAATGATGAAGCATTATTTTTGCTTAATTTTAAACTTACTATGTAACTTTTGGAGCTGCTCGTAAATACTTTTTGTTAATATTAGTATAACTGTAATTAATTATATTTCCATTTAATATGAATGTAAAGTATGGGTAGTTGACATATGGACAAATGGACAATTTTTTATGCAATAAATGAACAAATGAACATTGTGTAAATGAACATTTAAGCAATAAATGTTCATGGATTCCTAGCGATTGGCCAACTAGTCCTATATTCAGTAGTTAGGTAAGGAGTGCCTAAACTGTACAGAAAACTGTACTGTACAATTTATTTAATTTTATTTGACAGTTTTAGCACAGTACTATGTAAATTTATGACAAGTGATTTTTGAAAATTGAGCCTGATCAGATAATATATTTAAATATTATTTTTATATTTTTGTTCAGTTGAAAAGATTTCTGTATTTTACAGTTCATGATCAGGACAGTCACGCAGCAAAACAATTTCCACATTTTACTTAAAATTAACTTTTAAATAATTGAATTAAACACTATTATATTTAAAGACAAAATCTTTGCTGTCAAGTCAAATCATAAAAAAGAGAAAAACGTGTTTTTTTTCCCCTCATTCTGCACTACTGTCTTCGGTGTTGCTTTTATTCACTTGTGAATCCCAGAAAAGTGGTGCGGAGCATATAGGACAGGATTTGAAAATGTGTCAAAGCTCATTAGTATCAGATCTCTGCATCCATTCGCCAGACCTGCCGATGGAATGCAAGAGATGAGAGGGTGCATCTGACAGAGGTTTTGGATGTAAGATATCCCTGCAGACATATTAAGAGTAATGGATGGTGGGGAACGTTTATGCTCTGTTTATAGGCTATAGTGATGTAGCGAATCAGCTCATGGGGAAATATGAATAATTAATCATAACTAGTTATAATTAATTACAAATATTTAGATCCGCTGTAGATATTTACTTGACCTCTCAGGGTCAACTGTCTGTCAATTCTAAGAACGTTAATTTCCTGGTTAAGGGAAATAACTTTCTTACTGTACAATTCTACAAAGAGCTTGTAGCATAAATCTGCATGATTAAGTGACTCCAGTTATGAGCAAACAATGAACAACGTCAAGTGTGATACAAGTAAGACTTTCTGCCAAGAAGCCTGAGGTGATCCTGCTGCAGAAAGCCTACTGTACAATTGACTGTACATACTTTATGTGACAAGCAATTCTTTTTTTCCAGAAGTTATTTATCCCTTTTTTTTTCATTCACTCCCAGACCTTACAGATATCACATACATACTCTTGTTTATTTATTTATTTTTAAGAAAGGCGGGTGTATTGTTGTATGTGCATTGTCCTGACAGTGGTTTTGTAAATTGGACTTCTCTTTCCTGGTGTTAGACACATCTGGGCACGTCTCCATGGAAACACCCTCTATCTCACTTTCACACCACTGTGTGGTGTCAGACTAAAGCAATCAATCTACCGATCCCATCAGGCTGAGGAGAAATCTGATCTATTAAGGAGCGCAGAGCAGAAATCCAACCTCAGGGTAGGGCTGTCAATGTAGCCCTGGATAGTAGCAGAAGAGAGACAAAATCTAATAATTGAGACTGAAATGCCTCTTAACACCAGAAGGCATCGCTGTCCTAGAGAGAGAAGGTGTTTAGAAAGATTAAACATCCTCTGGTTAGATTCTATCCACAGCCAAACATTATGCTACAGAAACAGAAAGCTTTTTACCATTATAGTATGCAAGTTGTAGGTGTACTTAGTTCAGTGATTATGATTACATTTTATTTAGAAAAAGATTTCTGATGATAAAGCATTTAAGAATTAGTTGATCCCAAAAAAATTCGGTCAATATTTACTTACATTCACTTATTTTGTTTGTAAATAGTATTCTGCTATTCTTTCTGTGGAACACAAAAGTAGAAACCCCTCCTGTGAGCTGTTAACTCAAGAACCACTGTGACTGGATCAAAAGAATGATTTGTTCATTAATTCAGTTCTTAGGTTCAACTCACAGACTCAATCAGCTCAATCAGTGAGTAAAATCTGAGAACTGAATCACTGAATGAATTTTTCTTCAGGTCTGGTTCACAAATAAGACTGAACATTTAGTTGGTGAATCAAACTTTTTCATTCACAAATTTCGGTTCAGCTCACTGGTCACAGTAGGTTTTGAATTAGTTCACTGGAAATGAAGATTGTTTGTGAAGTTTGGTAATAATGATTTGTATGCACTACTTTTATGGTGCTTTTTCTGTTTTATTTTTTAGTTTGTTTGTTCCACGGAAGAAAATAAGTCATACTGTGTTGACATGAACAACGGAAAATAATGACAGAATTTTCATTTTTTGATGAACTATTCCTTTAAACAAGTAAACAAACTAAAACCTATCAAAATGTAATTTTACTTTTCACTTGTATGCTTCCTCTGTGAAGGAGCCGTATCTTACATCCTATAAAAGATGAAAAGCTAATGGAGGCTAAAGAAAGCCATTTTAGAGCTTTCTGGAGAGCCCACAGTGTACTGATGTATAAAGCCTGAAAAAGATACATTTCAGATGGACAGATTCCATTTAGGTTGCTCCTTAACTACTGAATAATGGGAAGTGGATGTCCAAAGTCTTCATGATAGGCAAACACTTTTCTGAATAAAAAATGTATTCACCTCCATTTTAAAATCAAAGGCCCCATGTCTCAGGGAACTGGGTTGGATGTTGTGTCATGCCATCTTTCATTTTTAACTCTTCCAGCAATCGTCATGTATGTTCAATGCACTATTGCAATTTGATACATTGTCAAAACAGAGCATCCCTGGTTAGCAGAGTTATTTGCTATATGACTTTTATCCATAGTGACTTGAAGTCCAATAAATGTAAAGGAAAGGCCTCTAGGATATAGGTTTAAATGGGGGCCTTAAAGGAATCGTTCACTTAAAAAAGAAAATTTGCTGAAAATGGTCATTAAGATGTTTTTAACTTCGGACTGTTATTTCCATCTGAAATATGAGTTCTATATCTAGAATATTTCTTTCTTCAGTGAAAAGGTAGTCTTGTCTGAATCAGGAGAAAAATATGCAAAGATTAAGCACCGCTGACAAGCAAAAACAGATGGTGAAGAGTTACATTCATTATGGATGATTATCAAATAAACAATTCTTCTTCTAAGTAGTTCATTATACTAACATTAGGCTTTTAGGCGATTGCCAGGCAACATAGCAGTTTGGCACATCAATACAGAATGTGTTCACAGGTGTTTGTGTGTTTTTTGTTTGTTTGTTTTTTTTTTTTTGGGGGGGACTATTCATTTTAGAATGAGTGTTTTATGACAATTGCATGTGTACTTTCATAAGATGCTGTACTGTAATTAAATAAAAGTGTTTTTTAAATAGTCGCAAAGGACACAGGAGAGAAATTGGACAACGGCTAATGGCAGTAAATCCTTACCCATGAAATTGCTGGTGTTAAAGTATATTAAAGAGTGGCACTGTTCCCGAAATGCCTGAAGACTTAGTGTCGCTGTCAACCATATCAAAAGCCTGACAGTACGGCACCCCACAATTTCTCCAAACATACTCTGATGAGAAGAATACAGGTTTTAGAGGGCAAGTACCAAAGTGATGCTTCTTTTGATCACAGCTGATAGAGGACTCTCTCACTCTCGACTGCTATAATGAGTTATTTGCATATCTATGACTAAAACATATTTCAATCACAAAGGCTTATCATTTATAAACATGTATCAAGTAATTGCAGGGAAGGGAAAAGAGACTGGTTCTGCCTGAACCTAATTGGATTTCTAATCAGAAAATCGCGTATACAAAGAAACAATGCACTATTGTTGGCTTTGAAATTATGTACAGTTTGAACTTTGTTAACCTTCTGAATCAGCCACTCTGTGTGAACGATAGCATGAGACATCAATAAATGACTATTTTATCAAAGAAGTACTTCACTCCATAATGTGTAATATCATATTTGATATTAACTATTGATGATATACAGTGGCCCAAAATAGAATCCAGACACTTTTGGACACTTAAACAGATTCTGTCATCATTTATTCACCCTCATGTTGTTTCAAACCCATAAGACTTTGGTTAGTCTTTGAAACAGAAATAAGATTTTTAATGAAACCTAAAAGGTTTCTGTCCCTTTATTGAAAGTCCGGGTAACCAAAACTTATAAGACCCAAAAAGGTCATAAAGGCCTCATAAAATGAATCCATATGAATCCAGTCCTTTTGAAGAGATATGCTCGCTTTATATCATGATATTACATTTTTATTTATTTATTTATATCTAAACAACAATCAACACACATTCATATACAGTAGCACATCACATGATAAACATGGAAGCTCATGTGTGCTTCACATGCTACAACAAACTTCACGCACAAGCTTCCATTAAAAATATTAATTTGGGTTTCAGATAATTTGGGTTTTAAGTCATTTATATTTGAATTTCATTACATTAGATACAAAATATTGAAACAAACAAATGATGCTAGTGCTTTTCTGAAATGTTTGTATTAAATATATTTTACTAAATAAAAGCCACAGGATGTTTTATTATATAATGCAAAACAATTTATGCATTTTTAATCGTGGTTTAAGTTTCCAAATACTTTTAGAGCCACTGTACATCAATAGCTAAAATAACTTGGCCATTTATTATTTAAATCTGTTCATATATAAATTCTATAAAGATGAATTTAACAACACATGTATCCTGAAACTTGAGTGAGTTAATTAACTTTAAACAATTTAAATACAATTGACTTTGTACGGTACACTTTGTTTCTCCTATTATGGTTCATGAAGGTTCCACCTGAAAATCCCATGAGACATTTTACTGAAGATCCCAATTGCTGCTTCTCTGCCCTCTACTGTGAGTTGTACTGCAGAATGATCAATTGTCCTAAACTGAGCAAACAACAGCAGAAAAAGAAAATTAGACAAAGATAGAGTTAGTTGGGTGGTTCATCATTGCTCACAATTCCCACTGAACCATTACGATCCAAAGTATAAGCCAGAGGTCTTCAACCCACTGTCCTGCAAAGTTTATTTCCAACCCGCTTCAGCACACCCGCTTGTGTTTTCAAGCAGTCCTGAAGAACTTGATTAGGTGCTTCAGGTGTGTTTGATTAGGGTTGGAGCTAAACTCTTCAGGACAGTGAGTCTCCAGGAGCAGGGTTGAAGACCTCTTGTATAAGCAATTAAGAATAACACTCAAGCATATTGCTTATGTATTAAAAGGTGCAGCCATTACTGATTTCACTCACCATACATGTAATAATACACATTTGTTGTTCCGTGGGTCAAGCTGTTCACATTAGTATTCTTTCTTTCTTTCTTTTTCTTCCTCACTGGATTTACACCATCTGCAAATAGAACAATATTCTGCAGGAGAAAATGATAAAAGTCAAGAGGAATAAAGAAAAGCAGGGCCCCTAAAGAAAATTGTAGTGTTTAAAGTGTTATTTTTGTTATCACTATATACTCAGAAAGGAACTTCTAAAGACACTCTTCTGATTAAAATGTAAGTATGAAGTGGTAGTTGCCGTCCATTTTTGAGATGATAATGGTCGAAAGTATGACTATAATAATTTCTGTGCTTTACAGCTTCAATAATGACATTGCTTGTGCAATCAACTTCCACTTCCACCTCCAACTTGCTATTGCTGCACTAATCAGCGGCACTATTTTAATTCAGTATAATGTCTCTTTCAGAAATTATGAGTGAACGGAAATATTTCATGTAATGAAAACAAAAGGTTTTCATGAAAATCAAACAAAAGGTTATTCTCGTCAAATCCTATTTTCAATAAAGCACACAGTCTGCAATTTGAATGGGTCAGCAAAAAGTCTGCTCAAGCCTTTAGACATGTTTCTCAATGAAAATGTCTCACAGGAAATTGATGTGCCTGTTCTGACTTTTCATGACATCACTTTATTCAATTTGCTCATTGTCTTCCCTGTTGCCTTGGTAACAATAGCTAGTTGAGACTTCACTAAATAGAAAAGGGTAGATATTGATTGCTCCCATAAATTTTGCAATGCTGAGATCTTTTGTCAAGTGTTGAAGCTTTAAAAATGTGTTAATAGAGTTTAAAATGTGGAGTACAGAACGACTCAATCCATTTGAAACTTTTTCTTTTTCATTCACAAATAGACAAACATCCCAGCATGTGTGGCAAATTATTATTTTTTTTAAACATCCTGTGTGACACTGGTCACTCTGTTAGAGCAAATTTTTCTCCGGGTAGACAAATGTGATGTTTTCCTCCTCTAATAGATGTGACAGGAGAGGGACTCGAATGAAGGCTCTTAGAGCTGGAAAGCTAAGCAACTGAACTGTAAAAGCTTTCAAGGGATGGGAAGGAGGTGCAGTACAACCTTAATAGACGAGAGGCCTATAGCTCAGCTGGATCTGTGGAGTGTACACAATGCAGCTCCATCTTTCATGAAGAGGCTTGTTGCTGCTGATGGACTTTCATCATGCTTTTTTATGGAGGCAGAATGCTTGGTTATGGGAAAGATGAGAGACAGACCGTGACATTCTGTCCAGCTATATTCACAAACATCCATCACCCAATCTGGAAACCAGGCTTCATCAAAATAAACAGCAGCATGTGTTAGAAGTCTGGAAGTGACAGCAGTGAAAATGATGGAGAGAGAATGACCAAATAATGTCACTGTTATTCTGAATCAAATGGATGAATTATAGAAATAACTGGGTCAGTGACAAATTAGGATGCCTGAGATGATGAACAGGAGCAATCTTGTAAATATGCAGTTATGTATTGTATATATGCAAGTTGCAAATATAACAAGCCTTGAAATGTAAAAAAAACAAAAACATTTATGCCATTTTTGAAAACCAATTTTGATATACAGTAATGAGTATAACCAAGTGTATTCAAGCACTTGAATATACACATCATAACACATCATAATAATAAAAAATAAGAAAATATTTGCATGTTAAAATATTTCATGGCAAAAATATGTTTTAAAAATGAGAATGCATGAATTTGTCATTTATAAAAAAAAATCTGAATATCTAAAATTAAAATTATGAACAAAAATATATAATTGAAACAATCTACAGTATATCTTCACTGTGACATAATGTACCATTTTATTGTCACATGACAAGGAAGTGCTTCCTGCTTGTTTAGACCCCTATGAATTGGTGGATATTTTTTCTAATAATAATAATAATAATAATAATAATAATAATACACACAAATGTTCTGTATTAATAAAGATATTGAAAAAATTTTCAACATAAAAAATCACTGTCAGTCATTCTTTAATGTATTTTAAGTAATTAATCCAAACTTAATCATATCAACTTATCAAACTTATCAAAGAGTTGTTGAAAATAGATGAGGATTTCAATGGATGTGTTTAGATATGCCTGAAGATGAAGACTAGTGCAATTTTTTTTAAAGAATCCATTTCATTAGAATGAACTTTCTCCAGAACACAGAATCAATTGAATCAAATGACAGAGATACAATATTGCTGTGTAGTACTGTCAGTACAATCAGGTAATTTGTCATAACAGTCATATTTATCTGCTATTTGTGCATGGTCTCTGAACACTGATACATTGACTCAGTCGCTCTTTAGGATTGCAAAACACTTGAAATTCTCCTGTTCATCAACATTCACAATATCATGAGCCCTTCTCTCTTCCATGCATACAGTAGCACCATATTTTTCATTTGTCTGAAAGCTCTTTGGTAGCATTTAGAGAATGCAGTTTTATATATCTATGAAAAAAAGAAAAAGTTTGCTGAGACATTAAAACATACACCCTTGCTGTACCTGGGTTAGAAGGACATATGAATGTTTCATATTGAGTGCATATTTTAATAAAAAATGTATGTCATTTTTCAGCGAACAAATGTTCCGCACTGTTAAGTCTGTAAGCGAATGACAAAGGTAAAAATTCACCACCCCTAGAAAAACACTGCACTGTGTTCTGGGACAACGAAGACAAACTTCATAAAGTAAAAGCCAAATGGAGAGTTAATAATTCATAATACTAGCCTACTGAAACTGTGAGATGAAAAGGGTTTTGGGGCAATTTAAATTTGTGTTTTAAATTTTATTTAGGTGTTCTTAGGTTATGGACATGAAAAAAAAAGTGCTTATGTAAAGCGATAAAATCATTTATACATTCAAATGAATTCCCTGCAGGAACAGTGAGTGCACATATCAAAGGTTTGGAGTATGTATGAGGCTAACAAAGATTTGCTGTTATTCTGAGATAGGAAGGACTTGACTTGTTAATATTGTTGCCTGAGGATAATTAAATCTCCCAAACAGAGCAGAATAACTTACATTTTTTTGTGATTAATTAATTGCAAAAACAGCAAAAATGTTTGATGGAATTGCGTTCAATAATGCAATGCAGTCTGATGGAGGATCATCAGAGGACATGTTTTCTCATATTATAATGAATATAATGCAGCAGAGTTCTGATCCTTGTCATTACACTGATGCAAGACACTTTATATTTCACAGCTTTATTCACTAAAGGTCTCTTATGTATTATTCTTAATAAAATGGAAAATTGTGGCTTTTAAAAAATATGATTTTCCCAAAACACTACTTCTTGCTTTTTAAAATAGGATATGAATATTTTAACATACAAATGATCACCTTTAACTTTCAGGTTGCGGACAATGTCATTATCCCGTTTAGTGTGTCATGAACATTCACATTTATCATGAAAACTTTTGAGAAAACCTGGAAATTGGGTGAGGGGTAAAACTAACGAAATTTACGAAAACTTAAATTAAAATTTTAAGCTACTAATCTATTAAATATTAAATACAAATCTCTTGATGTCTCATTTAGGAATGTTGGTGGGAAAACATATCTGAGATATTTTGATGGTCCAATGTGATATAACCTCTGCAAGATCATCATTGGCAAGAGTTGAGTGATTATGTCAAACAGCATGCGAGTTAGACAAAGAGTTAAAATGTCTTTAAAAAGTAGGTCATACACTCCAGCTCCAAATCAGTCATCTCTCATCTTTGGCTTCACTTCATTACACACAGAACGAACAATGTTCCCATAGCAACCATTCCAAGTTTAGTGGTAGAGAGATTCAGTCCTCATCAGAATAGAGGCAGGAAGAACATTTCAAACAAAGCCAATTCCAGATGTTTAAATCAATTTTCATTTCTAATTCGCTTGCTACATTACATATTGTTTTTACTTAAGACGGCAACAGCTATCTGTATAACCAGCAAGCTAAAATTTAGGGAGGATTTGTGTTAGCCTTGTTATTCCATTCTAAAGAGAGACAGCCACAAATTAAATAAGCATGCGGCGTTCAGCATTTTCAAACTGAAGCAATTTCAAGGGCCTATATAGTTAGTGAACCCTCTATAACATTTGTCATATTACAAATGCCATTTGATATTGCCTTCCCGTTCAAAAAAATCATAAAAAGTGTAATTTAACAATATGTAATATCATGCCTCTCCAGGGTTAGTGAACTTTAGTTGGACAGTCTTTCAGATGAAATGTCAGATACATCATTATCTCTTATTTTGACTTCATGTATCATGCATTCATTTTGCCCAGGAAATCTGATCTGTGACATTATAAAAAGTAATCATCTACACGTCTCCCTGTGCATTTCATGAATACTACGTTCTCAAGGTTGGTAATGCTCAATGAATTATTTTGAGAGTGCAGGGCTTTTGTGGATGCATATGCAACACTTACAGCATTAACCTACTTTTAGATCTCCAGTTTTGCGCACTTGCTGTTTCTGATGTTTTCATTGTTTATTTTCTATCAGAAAAGAAGATTTTTTCACTTTTATTTGTGCTTTGCTTTTAGCCGAGATGCAGTTTTATCTGTCAACTACTGCTGAGTAAGCTGCACTGCATCAAGAACACATAAGAACGCAGATGTTGTTTTCTACCAGGCTGTTTTTAAAGGAATAGTTCACCCAAAAGGAACCATTACTTATTCACCCTCATGTCGTTACAAACCAGTATGGCCTTTATGCTTTAAAACATCAAACTGATTCAACTGATTCATTGAAAAGATTCAACTCAAAGGAACCAACATGAGGCTGAATCAATAATGACAGAATAGACATTTTTGAGTGCACTATCCCATTAATCGGGTTGATAACACTGAATATGAACAATGGCTATTTTGATACTCAGGCACTGAGGCTGTTATTGACAGCTGCTGGGGCAGAAATCAATATGAAATAGTCTAGAACATTCTCTTACGTCAGTCTTACTGGACCATGTACCGTTAATTAGTGTTCGATGAGATGGTAAAAAACAGACGAATGAATGAAAAGTTGAATCTTCCAGCTAGCCAAAGAAACTTGCTCCTACTTACAAAATACCTTTAATTTGTTGCAAATACATTGAACTAAGTCACTTATAAAGTGCAGGTAAGATTGCAGTGATATACAGAAATGGGAAAAAAGAAAACAACATTTTATTTCACATCTTCTGATTCACCTCTGCACTGTATAATTCAATTATAAAAAGAACTACATTTATGAAAATAGCACAAGAAATAGAAATGAGTTTATAGACAGGCCAAAAACTCACAGAAACCCTCTATTACCAAATCCAAATGACAACCCCACTGACAACACTGCACATCGTGAGCACTCACAAACCATAGAAACATGAGAAATACACACCAAATTGTCATTTTAAGCACAAAGAAATAATCTACAATGAAAGGTTGTGTGTTAATGTGAAAAAGAGGTGCACAATATGTGTCTGCATGACTGGGGCAATAGAGAAAATAGTTTTTATTATTAATATTATTATCGCTATCAGTACAGTGGTTATTTTTTAAGACTATTCCCAAAAACAGTACAGGCCACTGATATTAATGTATTCAAAGATTGCTACTAATCTGACCACCTGAAACAAAAGGGTTTCGGACACTTTAAAAAGTGAGGAATTACGGTGTAATTGACTGTACTGTAATGCACAAACAAATCCCAACAACATAATTGAGCAAAATGAATGGGGAAAGGGGAGGGGGCATCTTCATAGCAGATCAGTGAATGAGATTTCTTTGGCATTCAGCCTTTAACAGTTGACCTGCAGTTTGAAGGTTTTATTACTTATATGTAAATTCCAAGGATGTAAAAGAAAGTAACATTAACTGATGACCGCTTTTGAACCAGATTTATCCAGTCTGCTCAGTGGCTGGAAGGATGCTATAGGGTACTGAGTCTTCAGTGAATACATGTTATATCATTAAGGATAGCATATCCACCCTCTTAAAGGTCACTTGAATGTGTAATTTTTTTTTCTCTTTGTGAAGAAAAACAAAACAAAAACAGCTAAACACTGTATTCGTTGCACTGAAAAGACCCCCTGGCTTGAATGGTGAAGAACGATATCTAGTGACAAAAAATGACCAAATAAGCTTGAAATACATCAGGGGCTAATGCACAAGATTTTCTATTTCCTTCCTCAGAGTACTTCGTCATTGGAATTAATATCATGATTAGGCCACTATAAAAAGCAGTATAATTGGATTTAATTCCAGCATATGGCTTTAGGTAACTAACATGACTTTTTGGCAAAGTCTGATTCCTTGGGGGTGAAGAGTAAAAACCGCTGCTCTCGAATGATGGCTGAACTCGAACAATGGTCAGTTTGAAGCTCTAGCACCACTATAAATGAACAGCTAATAATTATTGTACGTCAAACTAAATTAACAGCTGCAATAACAACGTTGAAGCACTCACAGATTATCATCAAACAGAATTGCAAAACAGGTCAACACCTTCAAGAAGCCACAAAAAACAAACAAAACATACAAACAAAAAAAAACTATAGCATCATGAAATGCAAGAGTAGAATCGGCTTGGCAGAAATTCACAGCACATTTCTGGTTATTCAGAACATCATTAACAGACTTCGAGACAATCCTTAAAAAGATTACCTTACAAAGATGCTTGGCACAAACTGAGTACAAAGATGAATCAAATAAAAATGTGACTTCAAAGATTAAAGTTCCAGAGAGCCCACACTGACAGATGGAAAATTACTTGATTGATTAAATGTTGATACCTTCTGTAGGTCAGGTGTATTAGAGCTGATGCCAGAATGGTAGAATCCACAGCGTTATCAGATCGAAAAATACTTAAAAAAAAAAAAAAAGAAAAGAAAAAAAGCTACAATCGAGGAAGAAAATAACAATAATATTGCCTCTGATGTGCATCACGCATTAACATATTACCCATGAGACAATAGTGATAATGAAGATCATGACTACAAAATAATTAATTATAGTTCAGAAAAAAAAAGAGTTTGAGATTGCCTCAATGTTTTCAGCTTGTGTGAATCCTTTGGTAATGACTATAATTTGAAGTAATCCTTCTGTCTTTCTTTAATGGATCATCTTACAGTATCTCTGTGCAGGTGACCCTAAGGCAACACAGTAACAACTCATATTGTGAATTACAGTTCGGTAATGAACACAGTGATTATGTAGGGTTTCTTACTGCAGTGTGCAGGACATTGTTTGGTAACACTTTACAACAAATTTCAATTCACTAACATAAATTAATGCATTAGGTATTATGAACTAATAGTAAGATACACTTCCTGCATTTATTAATCCAAATTCATTTTAATTTATACATATACTAATTACTTTTAACATTTCAAGTTGTATAATTAATATAGTTAATGTATAATGAATGAAAATGAATTAACAATGAACATCAGTATATTTATAAATTGACATTATCCTAAATGAATAAATACTGTAAAAATGTTGTTCATTGTTACTTCAATGGTACATATTGCATTAACTAATGTTAACCATTTGAAACCTAAAGTGTTACTGATTGTTAGAATTGAGTATTTTTCTGATACTCCTTTTTATTACTAAATGGATATTTCACTCAAAAATAAATAAATAAAATCTGTCAGTATCTACTGACCTTCATGTCGCTCCAAACCTGTATGATTTTTCTTTTTTCAAAAAGCACTACCCAATTTCATTGCACGGAAAAGTACAGCCTTGACATTGGTGGAAAATCTAATGTACAGCATATGAGAGTGAATAAAGGCATAATTTTACTTTTTGAATGAACTATCCTATACAGTATATGCAGTGATTCCCAACCTGCGCGTGTCAAATGTATTGCCATATCATAGGATGGAGCTGTAGATGCAAGTCCAAGTTACAATAAAATCATAAAATCTGTAGATAATACAAATGTGCCTATAAAGATCCAGAGACACTCACTTTCCTTGATTTCCTTTGGGTGGTTTTGATTTTGCTATGCTTGGTGTACACATGAATATCAACTATTGTGCCAACTCAGGCTGAACTGAAGGGTGAGATTCTATGGAACTTATGACTCATTCTATACATGCAATTTTTAACTAATAGATTGATGCTAATAGACTTTAGGCATTTCAAAATAAAATATAATCTATTATATAATATATTAATTTAACCTTTAATTAACCTCTCTGTTCTGTGGAAAAATGTGCAATACAAATCTAGAAATGTTGGCAAACATTTGCAATCTACATACTAATTAATATTCCAAATATTTTAAAATGGATCTACTCTCTTGCCATTATTGTGCTGATTCAGGGTACAGCTTAATACTATCATATAACATGCAGTGATGATGGGTTTAGACATGTTGAATGCATCAAAATAATGAGTGACTATAACTAAAGCTTGAATAAACTCCAAAATAAAACCACCAGCAGTCAGTCAAGACCAGATAATGCTCCTGCCATCATTTCTAGGATTTCTCTGCCTGATGGCTTCTCCTCCACTGGAAGGCACTATAGATGGCTCTGAAAGCTGCGCTTACATGAAAGTCGGTCTGGTTTTGACTGATGGCTAGATGACAGGTTTCCATTCAAGTGAACGATCTACCAGGGTTGTAAGGGACACCAAAAGTCAGAGGGTCACATGCTATGCAAGGCATTTTCTTTTCTCACGCTGTCTTGGCCTAAGGATTTTTCGCACCTTGACTCCTTACAGCTGCTCTCTCACCCATGAAAAGACAAGATTGTGTGAGAGGAACATTGTGAATCTTTTTTTCCCCCTGGTACCTGAAGAACAGAAGGCAAAGATCTCTGCCAGAGAACTGCAACCACTTAAAGAGCTTGTGGCAATATCCTTCTTGACCATATAAAACAGCCTGGTTTTAAGGGTTTTGATGTATCTTCTGTAGCTTTCGGTTCCTGTAGCATTGTCTCATTTTCATCTCCTACTGGAGAAGTCCTTGAATCACCACAGCTCAACTCTGATGACCAGTATCCGCTCTTATTTTTACCGTACCTTGAAAAGTCCTGGTTCAGTCTGTTCTTTGTGTCTGCTGACAGAACCAAAAGTCAAGTTCTTTGCGTAGTGAGGTGTGTGGGACCGCTAAAGATACAAGTAGCCTACCCAGTAGACAATATTGAATAATAGGAAAGAGGTGGGAAAGAAGACACGAGAGTATGCATCGAGTTCCAAAATGTCTATATGCGCACGGCCCTTTCGCCACGCTCCATCTTTGCACTCTTCGTAGCAGCAGAAGAAACTCTGGCAGTCTTTTCCATCCAGGCATTCATAAACACAGGCATCATCAAACTCCTGCCAGTACATGGAGTTGTTGAGTGTGATAACTGTGGGAGGAGGACCCACATCCAGTACGGAGTAGTTCTGTTGGACAAAAACAACATGCTTTTAGAATTTGAAGGGCTCTTGTTTTGCAATACGCATCCAAAAAACTTATTTTGAGTGACTGGAAATCATCAATGGAGTCATACATTTGGATGTGTTTTGCCTATACTGTACACAAAAGGATTGGAAGTTTAGTTGAAGTGTATGCTTGTGCATCTAATCTATGCCGTGAGCAAACAAATCCTTCAGAGTGGGCTGTCAATCAAAACATAAGATCATGATGGCTTCTAAGAGATTTCCACTCACTTGAACTAACAGCGTTCACTCCAGTGGGCAAGTCAAGTGCAGCATCAATCTCTCACGGGCAGGTACGATGACCTTAAAATCTGAGCGTGGTTGTCTAAATCCTTCCACTGAACCCTTTTAGACCACACAACGAAAACTCTCCAACAGTTATTCATCTCATTATTGTAACATAACTAGCAAAGCATGGTAATTACAGCACTGAATGATAATCTATGTGAGATCACCTATAGGGTAATATTTGTTTTGCGTAAAATTGCTATGGTAATTATCCGTGCTTCTCAGCAGAGATAAGATCTAATCAAAATGAGCGATCGGCGAGCGAGTGGGAAAATTTCACCTGCAGAGACTGCCACCGGAGAAACACAATGAATAAAAAGTAAGATGTGCTTGCTCAACCATAATTTAGCATCACATTACACACATAGACAAAGACTAAGAACGTCTGCCTAATGAAATCATATTTCCATACCATACCATCCTGAGAGATCACCTATATCAAACACATGGGAAAAGTGACTTTTGTCTGTTTACACTGTATAGTAATAATACATCACTATATTGTGAGGAAAGTATAAAGTATAACGATAGATTCTATCTGAAAAGGCATTAGCACACTAACTAGATATTTCATGTATTTGAAAGGGGATAGTAATGTTGCCTTACAGTCAGTCACGTTCGACATTACGTCAACATTAGGGGTCTCACTTGGGAGTCCCAATCACCTTTGAGTAATAAAACACAGGCCAATGAACACTGGCGAGTGGAATTTGCATGCCCAACCACTCCCCCGTACACAGGTAAATACTGTAAGAGGGTGGCGTGCATGCACTCATTCATATTTTTGCTTCTGAGCTGAGTGATTCTCCGTGTTTGAGTGATCACTCTCCCATTCATCTCTAAAAGAGTAAAAGAGAAGCAAAAACTCACTTGCTGCTGGTGATTCTGATGGCACATTCAGCAGTGTTTCGCCGGTGTTTGGCACAGGGGAGTGAACGATTCCCCCCTGGGAGCTTCAGCAAATAAAAGAACAGTTTTCCCTGAAAGAGCAACATGGCGTTGAGCGTCTTTTTAAAGAGAGTGAGCTGATGTCAGCTTTTGGTGCTCACACTTACTTGCCATTGGACAGGCAGCCTCCACCCTGCATGTGATGGCCATCCAGCAAATACATCAGGCCAAAGCACTGTATTGCACAAGGGTAGTTCTGAGCTGGGGTTGATGCAGGAACTGCGCATGGTGAACGACTTTGTCTCTGGGTGAATAAGGTCACAGCGCGGACCCTTAGCCAGGCGATGTCCACTTTGGTGGTCCTTGCAGTTAAACCTACTTCCTAATCCGGCCTATTCGGCAACACTGTCATAGCTCTCAGACAGACCGAAAACAGACGGAGGCCGTCAAATACATCTTGCCTTGGCGTGTGACCACTGCCACCAGGCTGCTGAGGGATGGTCCCCAGTCTGTTCGTTGCCGAAAGTGTCCCCCTGTGGTTTCTTCATCTGCTCTGGCATGGCATCGGCTGCAACTTTGGGCCACCCGTAGGAAAGCGGCGCAGCCCGTGCCCCAGGCAGCCGCTAAGCCCTCCAAATGGAGAGCAAAGCAGCCCTGACTTGGGTGACCAGGAGAAAGAGGAGACTGCTCTTTCCTAGGAGGTGGTGAATACACTGCTTCTCCCCCTCTGGAGGAGGGCCGGGGGGAGAGTCTTCTGTTTCATTCTGTTCCATCGATGGCCCAACCGGAGTCCGCGGTTGGCCACCGGAGTCAGTCGAGCTTAAGATCCTGTCTCGTAAGACAGCGCTTCTGACTGCGCTCACCTCCATCAAGAGGGTGTAGGACCTGGAAGCATTTTCAGTCAGCGAAGTGTGCCTTGGATTCAGGCCGGCTGACTCTCACGGTATCCTGAGACCACGGCCTGGATAAACGCCCAAAATTCCCACCACTCCTTTCCAGGACCAGGTGGTGAACTTGCAAGCACTGCCTTTGGAGAAGGCAGATCCAGCCCTTACACTGCTGTGTCCTGTTTGCGCTCTGGTACTTGGTGTACCAAAAACAAGGTGAGCCGTGCCCCCTAGGAGTGAGGGCTTACTCCACTCGGAGTGTTGCCTCCTCCTGGCCCTGCCGTCTCTCTAGCAGACATTTGTAGAGCCGCAGGTTGGGCGACACCTAACACCTTGTGATGTTTTACAGCCTCTGGGTTGAACCGGTTTCTTCTTGTGTGTTGGGTACTAACACGTAAGTGGCAGGAAGACCAGCTCGGAAGATTCATCTCTCCAGCCGTGTTCCTCACCTGACGAACCCTGGATTGGGCATCCTCCAACACCCTTCGACTGCCAGGCTCAGTACTTGTGTTTGCTTGCCCCTTTGGTCAGCCCCTGTACCGATTCCCTTCTGGTAATCCCATGTGTGTATTCTCTTCCATGGTACAGTTTCCCTGTTGGTAAACCGGTGTCTTCCCTTGACAGAATTACTTCTGTCTTGTCTCTGCTTTAGTAGTAGTTCCTCCCCTTTTCAGGCAGGACCTTCCGCAGTGACTTATGTCATATGTAGAACTGCCCTGCCAGTCAGTCCATATGGGTACTCTCCACATGATACCTCCCTTTGGGCAGGATGTGGTCTCCATAGTGTCCTTCTCCGCATAAACTTAGGCACGCTTCCCTAGTGCAATACAACTGGTCACAGCTGAAATTTCTTTACTCTGGGTAAATGAACAGCAGCTGCGACCCACCTCGCTGTGAATACTGTCTTTTCAGTCCCCTTTCAGAACGAAAGACTACTGGGCTCATGATGGGGCACTGGGTAGGTTTTGACTTGGAATGCCAATTGTTACTTGACACGTGAAAGCTTGTCTACATCTGTATCGCCAACCCTCGTAACACAGTTCAGTGTTTGTAGCATTTTCCATAGGGACCCCTAACGTCAGTGGCGATGTAACGTCTGACTGAAAGGTAACATCTTGGTTACGTATGTAACCCTCTTTCCCTGAAGGAGGGAATGGAGACCTTACATCCCTCCTGCCACAACCTTGAACTACACCGCTGAATGGCACCTCTTCAGCACAACCTGAATGAGTGGATGCACGTCGCCCTCTTATATACCCGTGTGTATGGGGGAGTGGCTGGGCATGCAAATTCCACTCGACAATGTTCATTGGCCTGTTATTTACTACTCAGAGGTGATTGGGACTCCCAAGATGTCAGTGTCGACGTAACGTCTCTGTTCCCTCCTTCAGGGAGGGTTATGTACATAACCAAGATGATTTAATGACTTACCTTACACGTCAATACCAGAATACTTGATTCGCATTGGTCAATCATGGCTGTTAGTAAAGTAATATGAGTGTATAGATAAGCTGCATGACTTTTTTTTTTTAAATTCATAATAATAAGATATGTTTCTTGAATACCAAATCATATCATCATATTACAATGAAGGATCATGTGACACTGAAGACTGCAATGGCTGCTGAAAATTCAGCTTTTATGTTTAAAATTAAGTTTTAAAAATATAAAAAAAATAAATCAGTTATTTTACATTGTGCTAATATTTCACAATATTACTGTTTCTACTGCATTTTTGATCAAATAAATGCAGCCTTGGTGTGCAAAAGACAAAAAAATAAAAAAAATATTTTATACCCCTAACTTTTGAAAAGAAGTGCTAAACCGTACTATTTCTACTTCAATGCCTCTTGCATCATTCCACTCTTTCTCTCATTTCAAGCCAAAGCACACTGATGCCAAATCAAAATGACTAGCTCACTGTATTAAAAATTGCATTGGAAGATTTTAGTATTAATTTTAGTATAAATATTGGACATGAAACCTTTGAAAAGTGTTCAGAAGCTCAGGAGTCCCCCATTAGAGCCAGAAAATGAAAACATCCCTTACATATTGTGTGAACATGATGCATAGCTTTCTCCTAACTTTGATTGATGCAGAACATTGTGCTCACCGATCTTTTCGTCTTGTTGCAGGTTGGTCTGCGAGCACCGTAGGAGTAATAATTGAGTGTGGCATACTCCATGAGAGCCGCAAAAACAAACAGGAAACAGACAGTGACGAAAAGGTCCATTGCTGTGACGTACGAGACCCTGGGTAGTGATGTCCGTGCCACTGTGCTCAGCGTTGTCATGGTTAATACCGTTGTTATTCCTGCACAACCAAAAGATATTAGATGGAAAACCTGGTAACAAGGGAAATGCCTGCTAATGAAAAATATGAGCTACGCCATCTAAAGTGTATGCTAACATTGTTAGCATGTGTAAAATGTAATTTGATGTCTCTGCTGAATACAAAACTGTTATTTTTTGGCTCTAATCAAATTATGTGATGCCATTTCGCTGAGCAGACCTGATTAAGTTCCATCTAAGACTACATTGCTCTGGTTGCTATTGGACAGGTGTAATTGAATAGCTCTGCTCTAAAACCTAGGAAGCTGCCCCACTAGGCTGCCTATCTAGTGCCTATCTAGACTTGAAATGCTCTATAAAGGCAGGGTTTTAAAACAGGCAATATGAGAGAAACTGAAGTAATGCAATACTTTAACACCACAATAAATCACCATTATTATTTTTAACAGAAAGAAAAAAACAACAACACTATTATATGCCTTTAATGTTGTTTTTTCTTTCAATCTGACACCTGTCTAGATGCCGAAGTCAGTCTGCTGTATTTGATAGGAACAGGGACACCTGCAAATTAAAAAAATGCCACCCACACAAACACTTAGAATCTCAGAAGCGTGTAGACATTCTTAGCTCTACTCTTGCATGGACATTTAGAGTTGCCTCAGAGAACCAGTGACTGTGCTCCTGTTTTGCAAGGGTTTCTATGGCAACAAGCAAGCTTCATCTATTTCAGACAGAAATTTCGCACTCCATTCCTTTTTCCTGTGCCGTTGCTGGCCACAGTGATTACCTTCACCTGTTAGACTGACTTCCTCTGATACAGTAGCTCTTAGTTAAATGACTGCCTGCCTGAGTCAGAAAAGCCTGTGAATGAAATATGCATTTCAAAATGGCACTCTTTCCTGAACTGCTTGGCTCCATTTTAGCCTCATTAGTTCTCTCGTCTGTTTTTGCAATGGATAAGAATGACATAACAACTCTCTGAATGTTGAAATGACTATAATGCTGTATTTCCTGTACTTCTCAATGATGGTACCCAGGGTGGGTGGGAAGAGCAGAATGATTGTAGACTGCCTATTTGGTGTATTTAGTACGTCTCTGCTCTTCCCCTACTAAATTTCCCTGTTTTTCGATCTTTTCCAACTTAATTTTGCATATCATTTTATTATTATCATCAATAGAACACTTAAAACTGTTTAAAAGTTTGGGGTCGGTAAGAAGGGCGAATGAAGATTCTTATGATCAATACGGCTGAATTTATTTGATTAAAAAATATAGCAAAACAGTAATATTGTGAAGTATTATTACAATAAAATAACTTTTCTATTTTAATAAATTTTAAAATGTAATATATTCCTTTGATGGAAGTTTTCTTCTTCATCTTGTGAGTAAAAATTTTCAACAGCCATTCTTCAGTGTCACTTCATCCTTCAACACCATTTATTGGAAAAAGGAATCTGTTGTAACATTATAAATGTCTTTACTGCCAGTTCTGGTTAGTTGAATTCATCTTTGCTGATTAAATGCATTAAATATCTTAATGACCCCAATCTTTTGAAAAGTAGTGAATTTTTATTATGTTTTTTTTATTTTATATATCTAATTCTATTTATTTATTTTAAGAATTTAGAATTTTAATAACTGTGTGGATGATACTGATGTTAAAAAACAATTCTACGTGGACTGACCTATAAAATTACATTAATTTCTATAACTAAATATAGTCATGTAGATTTAGTCATATTAAATAATACATGCTACATACAAAGTAAACAGACACCCAATTTTAATTAATAGGTCTCACTATTTTAGTTAAATCCACTAGCAAGTATATACTGTACAGGATTAAGCAAATAGACTTTTTTTTTTTTGAATGGGCATGCTAATGCCCCTAAGCATAAAGCGGAGAATGCAGAAGAAACTGACTGCAAAGATGAAGTTGTTATAGCAGAAACGGGAGGTCTGAATCCCTATTATTACCTATCGCACATACGAGTGACTGTTTCGGTGCCCACATACTTTTTGGCCATATATTTAACATTTCTTCAAAGACTGACTGACCACCCTATACTTGACACCTCGCTATTTTTCTGGGTTCATCCTTTTCTAACCTGACATTTCCACGGCAGTAAGCCCAAGCCCCCTCTCTCTCTCTCCCACATTTTATCTTGGCTGCCTTTCTCTCTGGACTTCATCGATCAACTACGCCTGTAAAGCAAATCTCTACTTTTTCTCCTACTCCCTTTTTTTCCATTGAAGGTGTAATGACTTCTTTTGTCAGACAGATTAATTGCATTCATCCTTCTTTTTCTTCTCAGAGTATGTTGCAGTTTATTTCTTTTCTTCCAAACATAGATTGGGTAGGGCTGTGGCCTTTTCTTCCAGTTTTCTTAGCATTTAGCTATAGGATCAGTGTAAATAACCAATTTATGTCTATCTAGGATCCTGTTTTTTTGACCGCCACTGATCCTGCTTGTTAGCTTAGACTCAGTGGGAACACCATCTCAGGCCACACTGATCTGTGGTGTGTTCAGAGGTAATCAAACAAGACAGACTAAGAGTGCCAAGCTAATCAAGCTACAAGAGACAGATTAAAAGCTTTTCTAAATTATGTTGCATGATACGTGCAACATCTCTCACTGAACAACATGAGGATAAATTTAAAAAAATAAATAACGTTTATAAAGCCACTAAAATAAAATAAAAACTACAGGTATAACTGAAGTTAGTTGACAAATAATAATTAAAAAAAAAGACTGAAAATGAAAAAAGACAGATTACCTTGACAAAAGTGACATTTACCAGGACAGGACATGGACTTAATCAAAGCAGGAAACTATAAAGAAATGATTAAAGCCAACAAAAAAGCAGATGAAGTGCTTTCATGAAACATGAAATAATGTGAACAAATACACACACTAAAAAGCAAACAGAGTTTTTTCTTTTATAAAAAAGCATATATAATAAAATATAAAGACAAATACTTTACTGTAACTGTCATTCATTCTCATAATTTGTGAACTTGGTTAATGAATACAACAAAACATTTATTCAATGAATAGTTCACCCAAAAATGAAAATTTGCTCACCCTCAGGCCATACAAGATGCAGATGTGTTTGTTCCTTCTTCAGATTTGGAGAAATTTAGTATTACATCACTTTCTCACCAATGAGAGTTTAAACAGCTGATAAAAGCATCACTTCCTCATTTCCGGTTGCCCTCTCACATCAAACTCCTCTGATATATTTGTTTAGAACTTTTCTGGATTTTTTTCGCTTGTAAATCATGCTTGGTCTGGAGCTTGATCTCCTGATTCAGACAAGACAAGTTTTTCACTGGAGAAAGCAATATCATGGACAGGGGCGTACATTTCGTCTTACTGTTGGGCGGGACAATAAACATAACATTTCTCAAGAGCAATTTTTGAAGGGGACACAAATAATCCAGCTAAAATTATACTTGTAAGGATATGTATACACAGAGGAAAGCCTTACTACTATTAGTGCAGCAGGGAGACCGTGAAGCTTTAGACAACTTAGAGGAAAGCCTTACTACTATTAGTGCAGCAGGGAGACCGTGCCAAATTAGACAACTTAAAGCTGTTGTGGTCGCGCCGTGACAGCGCTCGTGTATGATGAACAATTTTCATTTTTGAGTGAACCTCCCTTTAAGAACTTTATTATTTGTCAATAATAAACACCTAATTTATATAAGACACTGATATTTATCTTTAATCAGGCTCTTATTGAATTGACATTTTACTTCAATTAAAATTCATTAGAACTAAACATCTAAAAAGAACAAAAAGAACAAAAGGACTTAGTTTAGCTGACTAGTAGGATGGTGGTCACAAGAAGTAAAACCATGATCCTCATTACCATGGTTATATGGTTTTTAAAATAAATAATAAGTAATAATAAACTATAAAATTTGTAGTTAAAAAACTAAACATGAAGAAACTACAAAACACCTTCTATAAAATTAAAATATTCCCCAATATGTAATAACAGTAACATTTATAATAAATTGTTTTATTTGTATTATTGTAAATTGTAAACATTGTTAATAACTTCAAGTTAAATTACTATGGTGCTGAATTGACAAGCCTAATGCCGTTTTCCTGTATACCTCATTGTCGTGGCTGTTTTCAGCCAGCATCACCACAGAACCTTTAATATTCTCACATCACACGACTGTATAACAATTCTGTGTCACATCTGAATGGATCAAGCGACTTGCGCTGTTTATCACTTATAAATCGTGGCAGAAGCACGTCACTGTGCGAGAGACTGATCCCGCTCTGCTTTGATGCGCAGCTGGTGGATGCATCGGGTGGTGCTACTTTGCAGTTTCGCATGCGCTGTAATTTAAAAACAGCGCCTAATATCGGGGAGGTCTTGCTCGTTTCGGTGATCGGCCCACTACTCGAATAGAATGTCCCGGTGTTCTCGATGGCCAGTAGGCGATCGCGGGCCCCCCAGACCTCTGGGCCCTATGCACTCTGTCAACCTTTTGGCGATGGTCTTAAGTAAAAAAAAACATTTTAAAAAAATGTTTTGATGGACTTATTACAAACACAGCTTTTTGCTTCAAAAGATGGTAACTGATAATTGAGTTGTCTGGATTATTTGTGGATTATTGTGATATTTTATCAGCTGTTTGGACTCCCATTCAGAGCAGATGATCCACTGATGATCGAGTGATGTAATGCTAAATTTCTCCAAATCTGTTTCCAATGAAGAAAAAAAGCTCATCTAAATCCTAGATGACCTGAGGGTGAGTACATTTGAATTTTTTTGGGTGAACTATTCTTTTAACCATCACAATTTTCATCACAAACAGTCTTTAATACTGCCTTTTTAAGGGAAAAAAACCCCATCAAGTTGCACATGAATGAATCACTCAAGGATCAGGTGTCTGTATTTACTGCATGTACCTAGTGCTGTTCTGGCTGGAGTTGCATCTTTTTTGATCCAAAAGGAGACCCAAGAGAGGACCACAGTAAGTATGCAGGGGATGTAGGTCTGAATTGTGAAGTACCCCATTCTTCTGCTTAGGTCAAAATATACACTCAACACCACATAGTCACCTGGATAGAGAGAGAGAGAAAAAAAGATGGTGCAGATGAAACATACAAAAACAACAAACAAAACAATGTCTCAGATAATGGGTTTAAATGACTAAACTTTAAGTATACATGTATTAACAAGCTAAGTATAGTAATTCTGAAATGTGAAGGTCATATTGCCTTTATATTTTCTTTGAAAAGCCCTCCTGTCGGTTTTCATTTTTATATTTTTTTGTAAGAGGCTGGCCATAACCTTGAATATATCCTGGCAGGCTGACGCATAGAGTTGATCAGGTTGTTGATTGTGGCCTGTGGAATGTTGGTCCACTCCTCTTCAATGGCTGTGCGAAGTTGCTGGATATTGGCAGGGACTGGAAAACGCTGTCGTATACGCCGATCCAGAGCATCCCAAACATGCTCAATGGGTGACATGTCCGGTGAGTATGCTGGCCATGCAAGAACTGGGATATTTTCAGCTTCCAGGAATTGTGTACAGATCCTAGCAACATGGGGCCGTGCATTATCATGCGTCATGAGGTGATGGTCGTGGATGAATGACACAACAATGGGCCTCAGGATCTCGTCACGGTATCTCCGTGCATTCAAAATGCCATCAATAAAATGCACCCGTATACGTTGTCCATAACATACGCCTGCCCATACCATAACCCCACCGCCACCATGGGCCACTCGATCCACAACGTTGACATCAGCAAACCACTCACCCACACGACGCCATACACGCTGTCTGCCATCTGCCCTGTACAGTGAAAACCAGGATTCATCCGTGAAGAGAACACCTCTCCAAAGTGCCAGACTGGGGGCAAAAACAAAAGTGTTGCGCTTATAATTTTGTTCAGTATAGTTAGCCTTGTACTTGCACATCTGATGTTTTGAAATGTTTGAAACCATCTGGCTTCTTTCATGTTGCATTGATAGTGAACTTTGTCTTTCAGCCATCATTACTGTTTTGTCTGGAGACCTAAACAAAACCTTCACTTTTCATTGTAGCCTACAGAAGTTTTTTTTCCCTTTTCCTTCATACAGTGATAAACAGGTCTCTATCCATGTTCACAGGCTGAGAATAAATAGTGTGTGAAATGATTGAACGAATAAAAACATTAAACTCTACTATGTCTTTTGATCTTTTCCCACATATTGCAAATAATTTTTTCCATGCTGTGCTGCAGTTCTCAAATATAGACCTCTTGTATTGCTAATTTGAAAATTGATAGCCATGTTACAACATGCCCAAATCAGCTATTCTAGGTTGTAGTTCATGCCTTCATGGGAACACTTCTGTATCTAACATTAATTTGTTGATATCATCTGTATCTTAAAAAGTGTATTTAGATTTGATGCACTGTTTATTTTTCTGACATGTCACAGTCCTTTGAACGTATCTCTCTCTAAAAATATGAAACATTATATAACTTTGATTCAATACAACTTCAATATAAAATTGATTTGCACCAAAAAATGCCATTCTCTACCATCCTAGTATAACAGATTTGGTATTTGAATATGAGGATATACAATTTCTAGTGGAGTCCATTGACCATGTTCATGCTAAGTGTTACTAAGCCCTGAGAAAATGTCATCCAATAGTGCATGTACAGTAGTGCTTTAACTGAAGTGACATTTCAACTGCTTACAATCCCCTGACCCAGAGTTTTCAATCTTAATGGCAGTCCATTAAGATACTGCAGGGAGTAACACATTAGAAAAACTGTATATAAATTTCGATAAATATACTGTCAAGAGAAACAAGCTCATCTATCATCTTCAGCTGATCTGGTTGCTTTTATTGAGATGGTGCAGTGAATCCAGGACATTAAAAAGGATGTAAAAGGTAGTTGCTTGAGAAAATAGGTCAATGCTAGTTTAGCATAATTTAATATTTTTTATTAAAGGGAGATATTATTCTGAGCATTTTTATTCATATTAGGTTGGATGAAAGTGGCTGGGTTAGAAAAGTTTTGCCTCAAAACATCTAGAACCAAAACTTACGTTATGATATTTACATAAACGTTCAAAAGTCAGTAAGACAGGAATGCTTTGTGAGAACCAAATCAGCATGTTAAAATGATTTCTAAAGGATCATGTGACACTGAAGACGGCTGAGAATTCAACTTTGCCATCACAAGAATAAATAAAACTTTCAAATAAATAAAAATAGAAAACAGTTATTTTAAATTGTAATAATATTTCACAGTATTACTGATTTTACTCTATTTTTGATCAAATAAATTCAGCCATGTTGAGCACAAGAGACTTTTTCAAAGCATAAATAATACAAAAAAAACAAACAAAAAAAAAAAATTGCTGACACCACACTTTTGAACCTTCTAACGATTCTATTTATCAATAGCCAATAAATGATCATACATTATTTACTATCGAACTCTTATTAGATCCAATAAATAGAGCAAAAAAAAAAAAATTTACCTGCTGTTGTCTTAATTATGTCTGTGGTGTTTCTCAGGCCCATGAAGTCGAACTGGTAAAGTCTCCATGACTTCTGATCAGCCGCCTGCACCGAATTCTTTCTCCACTTGTAAATCATTTCATCTCGTGGGTATCCATCTGTAATTACACAGAGCATAAGCCAGTGACCCCTAGCGCCCCCTTCACTTATGATGGATGCCTGAGTGCAGCCCAGTATCAGGCATCGAACTGCAGCATTTGTCTCTAGCCCAGAGCATGCTAATAAAACGCACATCACACAAGGCACAAGGAAGACAAAGGCAGAGAGAGAGAACAAGTAAATGAGAAGTTTGGTTCGATTATACACAGCATCCATCTTGATGCTGACACCCAACCTTCTCTCATGTACAACCAAGAGATTTGAAATAGTGGTCTCTTGAGCCTTTGGAACTTTAATCCTAGAAATGATCGCTGATGCTGCTCTTGCATTGATTATCCATGTCTCATAAGTACTGCTAAGTGGATGATATTTCACACTCTTTTTAAAATTCTGCCTTAAAGGGATAGTTCACCCAGAAATTAAAAGTTTGTCATCGTTTACTCACCCTCGTGTCAGTGCAAAACAGTATGACGTTCTTTCACAAAAAGAGAATTTTTGAAGACTGATTTCAATGGGATAAAACAAAAAGATACATGAGTCTTCTGAACCCAGACAATATTTTTCTGAAAGAAACAGACAGAAATTTAAATCATTATTCACTGAATAGCATGATAAGCGCCTCTTTTTGGCAATTTAATGAGAAGAGAAATGATGCCGGATTCATGAACGAATTGTTCTATTGAGTCAGATCACCAAAAACAATAACTACAAAGATAACTATACACACACTGTAGTTGTCATCTGCCACTTTAAATGCTCAAGCCCTTTGTTTGTTAATGAATCAGTACCATGTTTATTGTAATTGCATGGCAAAGAGTGACTGAAACAATCCTTGTTGAATATCCTGAAGATATTCATGCAGGTTTGGAAAGACATGAAGGTGATTAAATAATGACATAAGTTTAATTTTGGGTGAACTGTCCCTTTAAGCAGCAAGAGTGCTGGTGTTGAAGTCATTTATGTTGTACAACGTCCAAGGATGTTTTAAATATTTTCTGTTATTTCTTAACAGAAGTCTATTCTTTGACAAGTGAGTGGATGCACTTCATCCAGACACTGTGATTAATAAAACGACACAATTAGATTTCCACACAAATACATATACTGTAAATTCTGTTGAACACACAACGACCTGTGCTGTTAAATAGTAATAAAGTCTAATAGCCATATGAGGTAACTGTCATACCCTTAACAGATTAAGCACACTAAATGTGGAAAAAGATAAAAGATGTTTCTTGATTAATTGAATTTCATTAAAATTCTCCTTGGTCTATGCAGAGGGCATTCAAATAGCAATAAAGATGTTCTTGACCACAAACCGTTGACATTTTACACCAGCAAATAATAGAATCAGACCCATTTTTTAACATATTTTGAGCTTTTTTTCATCTGTTTGATATTGCTTAAACATATAATGGGTCTTAAAGAGATAGTTTACCCTGACGTTACTGTGGTCCAAACAACATTTGACCCTATGTATTTTCATTGTATGGACAAAACAAGAATTTATTATGTTTATTTGTAAAATAACTTTTTTATTTTTTTTGGCTGAACTATCCTTTCTGGATGTATGTGCAGAGATAATTTATTCAATTCTGAATTGAATATGTAATGACTCAATGCTGCAATAACACAAAACAATCATTCGTGTGTGTATTTTATATCTAAACTGTGCTATACTATGACTGTGTATTCTGGGGACACAATAATGTTAATTAACCCCTTAACTGTCACCCCCCTTTGAACATAGACGTGAAAAAGCACTATTCAAACTTACATTGTTATAATTTATGAACGCTTTTGAATACAGACCGAAGGTTGATCTCTTTCTAAAGAAGACAATCAGCAGATTATTGCAAAAGTGAAATCATTAAAAAAAATGTACGTATAAAAAGTTATAGAAGTTTATATTTACTGTAAAGAATATATTTACTGTAAAGAAATATTTTTATTTTATTTTATATAAAATAAATATTTTACAAAATAGTTTTTAATCCAAACTTGCTATAAAATTAAAGCCATATGTCTAAATAAGCTGTGTTCCAAATTTGAAGTTGATATTAAAAAAATGAGGTTCCTATGTAATTTTGTTTAGGCGTTATACCAAAAACAGCCACCGGGTGACACCCAAACTCCATTGAATTTTTTTCGATGCATTTTTCTGTCACAAATGTTTGTGAAATTTCTCTCTCAATATTACTATTCTATCACAAAATAACCACCAAATATGGAATCTTGAGACTCAGACCTTTCCAAAGATATGTATTTTGTCATGATTATAAAAAAGTTTTGATTCTAAAAGACCGTAATACATTTTGTAATATGACTCCTCCCACTAAGGGGGAGGAGACCGCTAAAATATTTAAAGTACCATTTCCATGGTAATGCAATGTCCGATTTCAAAATGCGATAGGGAAAAAGGAAACAAAAAATAATTTTTGTGACAAAGGTCTGAACTCCTGTTATGATGTATATGTTTTGAGGTGCACTCTTGTCATAAATTTATCTTTTACTGTTCCTACATAATTTTTTAACAACAAACAGTGGTAAAATATCTATTTAGGAGTCTTAGATCTTTCCAGCGATATATAGTTTGTCATGATTAGATTAGGATTTAATTATAATATATTGAAGTAAACTTAGGTGTCCTGTTGGCAGGATGGTGATGCCACAGCCGATGTGTCACCTGTTTGACATCCATGAAATTCACATGCCAATTAATTGGCACTAGCAAGAACAGTAACCAGTAGAGATGTGTAGGGTTAAAGAAAATGACGGAAAAAAACAAAACACTTTATTAATTGGCACAGAAATAAGCTGAAAATTCCTTGTCCTCACCCTGGGTAAATCCCATTGTGCCATCCCTGTGAACTGTGAGAAATAATTAGTAGTGTATTGTATAGAGTTTACAACTTCTTGGCTCAAGCAGCCATAAAGAGGTTGCAAAGGATCAGCAAAATAGTTTCAATTAAAATTCTGTGTACACGATAGTAAAATAGATGCAGCCTCCACAGATGTATTTTAGGGGTACCAGGGGACCAGAGCTGAAATTGTATAACCATTGATCGAGTGTCTTAATTTATCAAATAGAATGCATTTTTTTAATCTTTTTTTTTTGTATTATTGTTTGGTAGAATAGCAAACAATAGTTATAACTAAACTAAAATCTGGAAAAAAAAACTTTTTGTGGTATATAGGTCCAAATGAATACTTATCAATTGCCAAATTCAAAATAAAAATAGGCTTTGGCAAGTAAATCATTTTAATTAATAGTAATTTGGATAGACTTCATTAGAAACTAACTGGTAAAATAAAAGCACGGTTTAAATTGCAAGAATAATAGTCTGACCCTGATGTAAATTATGTGAGTGAACCAAATTAAAGACTATATATAAAAAACAGTCAATGGACTCTCTCTCTCTCTCTCTCTATATATATAATACCAATATATAAAAGGACTCTGTCAAACTGTAAATGTCTTGCCAGTGAAACCAATTGCCTCTCAACCATATTGCTGAATTTATAATCCTCACACATTATAAAAATCACCAGCTGTGTCCAGCTTGATGCCACACTTACGCTCTCCTTACATCATATTCAGTTCATTAGGTGGAAGTGGAGATCTCTTCATGTTTCTTTTGATAATTATCCATGGGCAGTGTCAAAGATACACTTCTGCTCCATTTCATCACAACAGTTGCCCTGCCACCCCCTGTCTCTGCCTCTTCCATTTGCAATGTCCTTGGTTCATTATTGTATAACCCTTAGGTCATGATGGGCTAAAAGGTACAAGCAAATTCCACTTAATCAGAGGAAAAAATAGCCATCGCCATGGGAACCAGAACACCATCCACTGGCTTCAGTGGGTAAAGAAAGGGGCACTGATGAATCACAGCATGCAAGAGCTTCCCGTGATGGTGGGAAGATCGGCGGCGGGAGGAAGACTATGTGATTTAAAGCTAATAGGGTGTGTGGAGAATGCCTTGGTAGCACAACAAATAACTATGTAATTTCATCATTCATCAACAAAGGAGGTTACTATTGATTTGTGGAGGAATAAATGCGAGCCATACATTTCAGTTTATATATCCTGCCTCTGTCCACCACGTTAGCTGTGAATGCCATGCTTAGGTGGGCAAAAAATATTTATGGCTTATCTTATGACCCACAGAAATACAATCAAATAAGAAAAGAATAAACAGATTGATCTTAGTTTAAAATTCAATGAATTTACACACAAAAGAAAGCCTGACTTCCACCTTACAGCCTTCTACGGCAGAACTTTGTATTTAGCAACTGACCATTACTAAAAAAAAAAGAAAAAGAAAAAAAAATCTAAATTCTTGGAAAAAAAGGATAGGCCTTATAGACCTTGTGAGCCCTGTCCACACATTATCAGGTTTTTATCGGTGCAGGACAAGAGCACAATACTAATACCCTCATTGCAGAGCTGGCTGGTTTGCTTTCATGCATTCATGAGACTGGCTATAACCAGACACGATACGGACCCTGAATGGACACTGTTAGTGCTAAACTACTTCTTCCCAAAATAATGGATAGTTTCAGAAACAATTAAAATAGATATATTCATATTGAAAGCATTAAGATTTCGTAATGTTTTTAAAAGAAGTCTCTTATTCTCACCAAGGCTGCATTTATTTGATCAATAATGCAGGAAAAACAGAAAAATTGTGAAATATTATTACAAATTAAAAGAACTGTTTTCTATTGTAAAATATTTTAAAGGGGTCATATGATGCTGCTAAAAAGAACATTATTTTGTGTATTTGGTGTAATGAAATGTGTTTATGCGGTTTAAAGTAAAAAAACACATTATTTTCCACATACTGTACATTATTGTTTCTCCTCTATGCCCCATTTACTCCTGTGATGGCAAAGTTGGATTTTCAGCAGTCATTACACCAGTCTTCAGTGTCACATGATCTCTCAGAAATCATTCTAATATGCTGATTTGGTGCTCAGGAAACATTTTTTATTATTTTTTTTAATCAATGATAAAAACAGCTGTGCTGCTTATTTGTAGAAATCATGAATATTTGATGAATTGAAAGTTCAAAAGAACAGCTTTTATTTGAAATAGAAATATTTTGTAAAATTACAAGTCATATAATAATTATAATTATAAAAATGATAATACTGTCACATTTGATAATTTAATGTGTCTTTGCTGAAAAGTGTTGATTTCTCTGAAAAAAAGTAATAATAAAAATTAAAAAAATTAATCAATCTTACCCCAAACTTTCGGATGTTAGTGTATCACAGTTTCCACAAAAATATAAAGCAACAATATTAAACTCTTTTCAACACTGACAATAATAAGAAATGTTTCCTGAGCACCAAATCAGCATATTAGAATGATTTATGAAGGATCATGTGACTCTGGAGACTGAAGGAATGGCTGCTGAAAATTTGCCATCACAGGAATAAATTACATTTAATTTTTAAATATATTAAAACAGACAACATATTTTATAAATATTGTTAATATTTCACAATATTATTGTTTTTACATCGGTAAAGTAAAAACATCTTTTTGATTTTGGGGTTATGATGACAGTAATGATATGGTAATATGCCATACATATATAAAAAGAGAATAATCTCATAAAACAGACTTATATGACTTACACCCTTATTGTGTTGATATTTGACATATTAATAATTTTCAACTAAACATTTTGCCTTTATGAAAAGCAGCTCCAAATACAATTTGGGGGAAAAAACAGGATGAGCTCTATCTTTTATTATTTGATGAGCAAGTGGGGGGAAGAAGAGAAATTTAGCAATGAAAATAAGCTTGAGTGACACCATTGATACAGAGATGTGGGGAATCATCTAGCAGAGTGGAGCTTTATATTTCACAGACAAAAGCAGAGCGAGTAAATTCTTTAGTCACACATTTTTAAAGGAGATTGCAAAATCATCCCCTCCTCACTCAATAATCAGGACAGCTAGCACACAACATGAGCATGAATATGCACAGACACAAAGTCACATCCAGACCAGCTGAGGCATGGGCAAAACAATGGCTTTAGTTAGAGCTGGTGTGACGGATTTGGCCTTAAGTACTAAAGAAGAAACTGAATATGATGGTAAATGAGGATGAATGACTAGGGAATGTTTTAGATCTGCTAAAAATTGGGTGTCTCAGATGGGTTTCAGTGTAGCTGTAGGCCATGCGGAGGACACAAAAAGAGTAGAGTTATAAAAATATGCACAGGCAAGAAAAAAACAGTAAAAAGTAAACATTCAAAAAGGGAAAGATTGAAAGCATTGAGGCAATAGACAACTGATTACAATCCACCCAGACAGTCAGTTCAAACCTCTACAAAAACCAAAGGCCATTATGCTGAACTAAGCTGATGCAAATGAATCAGAAAAACACCCTGCCTGCAAAAGAGGTAATCTTTATATCAGCTTGGCTGCAGGAACTAGTGCAAATATGTGACCCTGGACCACAAAACCAGTCTTAAGTCGCTGGGGTATATTTGTAGCAGTAGTCAAAAATACATTGTACGGGTCAAAATTATTGATTTTTATGCCAAAAATCATTAGGATATTAAGTAATGATCATGTTCCATGAAGATAGTTTGTAAATTTCCTACTGTAAATATATAAAAACTAAATTTTTGGTTAGTAATATGCATTGCTAAGAACTTCATTTGGACAACTTTAAAGGCGATTTTCTCAATATTTAGATTGTTTTGCACCCTCAGATTCCAGATTTTCAAATAGTTGTATCTCAGCCAAATATTGTCCTATCCTAACAAACCATACATCAATGGAAAGCTCATTTATCCAGGGTCACATTTTTATAAATACATGATAATCGGTATATTTGCCATCTTACAGAGAACGGCGTAGATCTATCTATCTATCTAGTTGACTGTGATGGATTTGAGTATTTTTTTTTTTTTTTTACATTTTCAAAAACCTCAAA
>NW_015654111.1:260001-282721 GCF_001515625.1 Sinocyclocheilus rhinocerous
TATTTAGATTTTTTTGCACCCTCAGATTCCAGATTTTCAAATAGTTGTATCTTGGCCAAATATTATCCTATCATAACAAAGCTTATTTAGCTTATTTATTCAGCTTTCAGATGATGTATAAATCTAAATTTCGAAAAATTGACCCTTATGACTGGTTTTGTGGTCCAGGGTCACATATAATATATAATGTTATGTATATTCAGTGCCTCTTTCTGCTGGTTACATTGTTACACCAGTAGGTGGTGACAAGTGATAAGTGTCTTAATAAGGGAATCACTGAATAATTAATTATAATAATTAACACGCAGGAACAATTCAATAACTTTCAGAATTCTGAATCACATACTAGCATACTACTCTGACTATTAATGCCATTTAAAGAGATTGTAAAAAATAGCAAGAGTAGTATGCATGTGGTTCCGAATTCACCAACACACATTATGAGTGAGTCATTGAATCATTTACTCAACTGTTTCATACAAAAATGCTGGTTTGTGTCAGCACTTCACTTCCTCTCACTATTCAGTGTCCTATCAAAATAAAGGCAAAAAAATGCCAAATATATATATATATATATATATACCATTCAGGAATAAAACACTGCCTACAAGCTACAGCTGTGCTGCAGCTTTGTTTGGAACTATTTTCGTTGGAGGATCAAAAACAAACAAAGTAACTGGCATTGAGTCTACAGTTAATATTCTTGTTCATTTAACTTGTGTAAAAGCAATATCACACTCACAATAAGACTGTTTGTTTGGAATAATGAGACTGACCAAAGTTCGAGTTTAACAGTGCATTGCACAGGAAGAAAATTGGGTGGGGAGAAATTGAGAAACCCAAGAAATTTTCCCTGCTTATTTAGATGGTAAGCCGAGGTAAACATTTTACATTGGTAAAGCATGTTATTATTTACAGTATATGGTAATATATAATTTCAAACACTTTTTATTCACCCTTTTTTGACTGTGGAATTTATTGCTAACGTTTATCTGCATTAAATAATACATTCAAATGACTTCACGCCCTCATTTCTCTGAAAAAGCATGTTGGTATATGGCATAATACTGCATCCCATTACAAATGGCCAAACCTAATTAAGGTTATATTCACACTATAAAAAACACTGACCTGTTCAAATCTAATACTGCACGATTGACTGTCGGCACTATTATTTGTGTAGTCTTGGCTCAGAAAAGCTGATATATCGAACTGAGGTGAAAGAACAGATTCAATGATTTGCCTAAGGGCTCCAAAAGGCAGCCAGGACCCAAGCACTGCAACCCAATGGATGTCTATGGAACACTGAATGCTTCCATTCCTCTTTGGTACTAGACCACTGAACTGCACCATTTGCTTTGGATGGATTAAATAACTCTTGGAGACTTCATCACATCCAACACCTCTTTAAGCACTGGGGATTTCTCTCTGGGATTTCAGTTAATGGAACAGCGCTTTCCTTCAGCACTTTCCTTCATGCCCCACCAGACTTGTGAACCCTGACTATGTAGGTCTGCCGCCAGACTCTGGATTGCAAAAGAACTGAGTTCTTGCCAAGGTTCTCATTAGATGAGTTTGATTAGGGTTAAAATCTCAGGGGTGGTTTATAATTTTTTAAAGACTTCAAATGTTCCATGCCATTTTCTAAGCCATTTACTGTACATGTTTCTGTAAGTAACATGATCAGGATCTCTTGACCTGGTTCAAAGGAACTAGAACTTAAGTTATGACAGCACGTTAGCACTATTGGTTCAATGTGAGAAACTGTGAGAAACATACATAATGTAGGTATTACTTTAAAAAAAAAAGTTTTGTGGAAAGTTGGGGATGGGAAAATCACAACAATGACAAAAAAAAAATGACATTACCTAACAGGTTATTAAGTTTTCTCAACGAATTCAAGTTCTCAAATGAATCTGTTCCCAATTTAATTTGGTGTGAGTTCTGCAAGCATATTTTTCAGGTATTTCTGCAGTAACAAATAGCATGATACACTGGAAAAAAAAAAGCTGTAGAAATGATTTTCAATCAGAAATTGCTAGTAAATTTCACAAATATACATAAAGAAATGACAAGTAACACAATGAATTAAACATGACATTTTGAAGCTGAAAAACTGAAATAGTATTTTCTTGTAAAACATACTCCAGTAAAATTTTTCTTTTTTTATTTATTACAACTTTTTTTTTTTTTTTTAAGCGTATATGTGGACACTGATTAAATTTTGATTCATACAGTATTGTGTTTGGTTCATACAGATAAAGTCAATTGGGTCCAGTGTTGTTGTGTACTACACAAAATGTTGTTGTGTACTACAGAAAAAAAGCAAATCATAAAGATTTGGAAAGGCGTTTTTTTGGGTGAACTATATAACTTTAAACCAATATTCAGCAATCTGACTATTGGGTTGTGCTTTTATTGAAGGTTGGACATTAATTTCACTAGCTTTTGTTGTTCGTAACATACCTATTTATGTGTTAACATGATTTTCTTAGTTCTGTTTAAGGACATTTTTTCACTTCCTGGCAATACTTAACCATTAATCCTCACCAAATTCTCTGACATCGAGGTATTAAAGGGGTCATATGACGTTGCTAAAAATAACATTATTTTGTGTATTTGGTATAATGCAATGTGTTTATGCGGTTTAAGGTTAAAAAAACACATTATTTTCCACATACTGTACATTATTGTTGCTCCTCTATGCCCCGCCTTTCTGAACATGTTGATTTTTACAAAGCTCATCGGTCTGAAAAAGCGAGGTGTGCTGTGATTGGCCAGCTATCCAATGCATTGTGATTGGCCGGAAGCCTCAAGCATGTGACGGAAATGTTACGCCCCTTACCATAATGTGATGTCGTGTCCCGGGCCGGCGCGATGAGACAAAAACAATAAAACCCATTACAAACGAGGCATTTGTTGCATCCAGTGGGGACATAATTACTGATTATAATGACTTATACTGTCTTTTTACGCATTGCATTGCATATCGCGCCCCTTAAACATAAAACCATGTCTGCATTTGTGATTTGAGAAAGGACACACTACACTGCTCAAAACATTTGAATAGTCAGTGGCAAATTCTTTAAATATGAAAACATACTTACAGGCTGTGTGTCAGAAGCACCAGACTGTCCTTGCAAAGTTGTAATTGACCCACTTTATAGAAACAGCCTTTGTGCACAGCCGCATTGTAGGCTACTTTCCCAGGAAACAGTCATAAAATGTGCTGCACACATCTGAATATTTGGGTTGAACTGTTCTGGAGGAAGGCCAAACAAAGTAGTTTCGCTTTCACACCAAAACAACAACATGGCGGCAGCAGCAACAATACCACAGCGAGAATTAAAGTTACGCCTTCTTTCTTTGCGTGAACATTTGGGCGGTGTTATGCAAATCCTAATCAATACAAAAACACATTAACATACACAAACATACATTTCTTCCAAAAGCCAAGGAATACAGATAAGTCTTCAGGCGGGATTTAAAAACAGGAAGGGAAGGCGCAGATCTAATGTCCAGGGGTATGCTGTTCCATAGTCGAGGACCGGCTACAGAAAAAGCCCGATCCCCCTTAAATTTCAAGCGAGAGCGAGGTATATGCAAGAAAAGTTTATCAGAGGATCTGAGAGAGCGAGAGGATTGCTGATAGCTGAGAAGTTCGGACAAGTATGATGGGGCTAGATCATTTAATGCTTTATACACAAATAATAAAATCTTAAAATGGATCCTATGCTGCACCGGTAACCAATGAAGAGATGCTAGGACAGGAGAAATGCTTTCTCGCCTCTTAGTACCAGTCAGCAACCTAGTGGATGCGTTCTGGACCAACTGCAAGCGATTCAGCAATGAATGACTGAGACCCATATAAAGCGCATTGCAATAATCAAGTCTGGAAGTGATGAAGGCATGAGTAACTATCTCCAAATCCTTAAACGAGAGCATAGATTTTAATTTGGCTATTTGCTTTAGTTGAAAAAAGCTGCTCTTCACCACAGCACTTATCTGTTTTTCAAAATTCAGATCAGTGTCAAAAATCACACCTAAGTTTTTAGCAAAAGGTTGAATGTTTGATGACATAGCATCTAGATTAATAGTGATACCAGAGACAGCACCTGGGGGTCCAAAGACAACAATCTCAGTTTTGCCAGTCCAGCCTTTAATATCTTCAAAGCAATTAAAAAGGTCAGAATAAGAGTGATCAGAGCTGAGAGGGATGTAGATCTGACTATCGTCAGCATAACAATGATATGAAATATTATATTTCCTCATGATTGAACCCAAGGTGAGCATATACAAACAAAATAAGATAGGCCCCAAGAGGGACCCCTGAGGTATCCCATAGGTGAGCGGTGCAGAAGGAGAGGACGAGTTTCCAATCATCACCTTAACTGATCTATCAGAGAGGTATGATGAGAACCAATCCAGTGCCGTGCCACTAATGCCAACTTCAACCCTTAGACGATTAAGAAGGGTAGCATGATCAACTGAATCAAATGCAGAACTAAGATCAAGTAGCATTAAAATAGCAGATTTACCGGAGTCCAAAGCAAGGAGTAGATCGTTCGACACCTTAAGCAATGCAGACTCGGTGCTATGATGGGCTCTAAAACCAGACTGAAATTTATCTAAAATATTGTTTTGTGAGACAAATGAAGATAACTGTCAGACTTTTGGACCCGTTTTGCCCCCGTAGTTCTTCCTGTGTTTCCTTATATGGTCTTTTTCCTGTTCTTGTTTAGTTTGTTTGCCTTATGATTCCTTGCCCCTGAGTTCCTTATTAGCCTGTGTATATTTGTTCCTGTCTGTTCCTTAGTTCTTCGTTGGGTCTACTTGTTGAATGTCTTCCTTGTGCTCTGTATCTCCCTGTTGGATTATTAAAGACTCTTGTTTTGTGAAATCTCTACGTCTCCTCGTTTTCTCGTTCCCTTGCTCCAGCGAATCGTGACAATAACTGATTAAAAACAATTTTCTCAAAAATTTTTGACAAGAATGGCAACTTAGAAATAGGGCGGAAATTTTTAAGATTGGTTGTGTCTAAATTTGGCTTCTTAAGAAGAGGCGTGATCACTGCTTGTTTGAGGCATATAGGAACACGGCCACTGTCTAAGGATCTGTTTATAATAGCCAATACACTAGGGCTGATAGTATCCAGGACCTCTCCAAAGAGCCGGGTGGGGATAACATCCACAGGAGAAGTGTTAGGCTTAATCTTGTGAACTATATCGCCAAGCTCAGAAAGGGATATTGGTTCAAACCGGTCAAAAAAAAGCATGGCAAATGAGTGGTTCAGAGAGGTCATGACTGCACATTGTAACAGTAGACCGTATGGCGTCCACCTTTCCCATAAAAGAATGTAGGAATACTGCACAGGTCTCTGGAGTACTGTCCAGACCAGAAGTGTTAGCAGGAGAAAAAATAGTATTTAATGTATTAAACAGAATTTTTGGATTGTGTGAATTTTTTTATATTAATTCAGAAAGATATTCAGTTTTTGCATTTTTTACAGAATGCTGGTAGGCAGAAAGAGCGTTTTTCAAGAGTTCATAAGACACTTGCAGTTTGTCTTTCTTCCATTTGCGCTCAGCTTTCCTACATTCCTGTCTGAGAACTCGTATATTACTATGTTAGCAGGAGAAAAAATAGTATTTAACGTATTAAACAGAATTTTTGGATTGTGTGAATTTTTAGATATTAATTCAGAAAGATATTCAGTTTTTGCATTTTTTACAGAATGCTGGTAAGCAGAATGAGTGTTTTTCAAGAGTTCATAAGACACTTGCAGTTTGTCTTTCTTCCATTTGCGCTCAGCTTTCCTAGATTCCTGTCTGAGAGCTCGTATATTACTATTTATCCAAGGTTCTGACCTTCGTTTGGGTTTTTGAAACTAAAAGGAGCAACAGAACCTAAAATACAAGAGCAGGCATTATTAAAAAGCATTATCATCTCTTCTATTCCAAGATCTGAGTCAGTAAGTTTTAACACACTTTCAGACAGAGAAGAGAAGGCCTCAGAGAAAAGACTGGCTGTATCAGAGGAGACAACTCGAGAAACAGACCGTGAGGAAAATGATTTCTGAACTGGACCAGACATTGTGATATTAAAACATTGGCTTGGAGGGGCAGCAGACATGAATATTAAAATCACAGAGAATAATAAGACTGTCCGTAGTAGGCACAATGTTTGACAGAAAATCAGCAAAGTCCTGAATAAAATCCTTATTGTAATTTGGTGGCCTGTAAATTAGAGCACAAAGTACTGGACAAGGCAACTGAAACTGGAGTAATTGAACTTCAAAGGTATTATAATGATCCGTACGCAGCAATCGGCACTTAAAAATGTTTCTAAAAACCGACGCCAAACCTCCACCGCGCCCCATAGTCCTAGGCGAACTAATAAACTGACAGTCATTTGGGGAAAGTTCAATTAAAGCAGTGGTCGCCAACCCGTCGATCGCGATCGACTGGTAGATCTTTATCACTGTCCCAGTAGATCCCGAAAAAAACAGTAAAATAAGTACAAAAATGCATTACATTTATGGGGTTATATTAATGTATCACTGAAGGGAACTGTCTTGAGAAAAGTTTCGATGGCATCAAATTTGAAGTACAATATGGGATGTCTTTTTCTATCAATTCTTCAATAGGTAGATCTTGTCTTTCATAAAGGCCGAGGTCAGGGATCTTGGGCCTAAAAAGGTTGGTGACCACTGAATTAAAGGATCCAACTCACCGCTGCGAAGCCAGGTCTCCGTTATAAATAGCCAATCCAGGTCTTGAGACTTAAAAAAGTCATTTAAGATGAAAGTTTTATTATGAAGAGATCTCGAGTTTACCATAGCCATCTTAGTAACATGAGTAATTTCTTCAGGGGATATGATCGATGGTTTCGCATAATCCAGTGACCGGAGATTTCGTGGATTAGCGCCTCTTTTGATGATCCGCGGCCGCGCTGGATCAGCATGTGCTCTTTTAGTGCCTGCTGAAAGAAAGAGATGATGCAGACAGAAGAGGTGCATGATCAAAAAGTAATCACAGCAGTCCCAATCATTATTTAAACATTTCCACTTTATATAATGAACTGATTCCATCCTAGATCAGCACTATAATTGGTGTCTGAGAGTTTTGTTCGATTTTAAACATAACATACTCCCTTTGTTCAACTCACAATATTACTGATTGCCTCTTTAATCAAAGCTTGGGAACAGGACAGTGTTAATTTATTTTTAGTCAAATATTTCATGTTATATACCATTTTCATTTAAAACTTTCAGCTACATAAACTTTTTGTCACCTTTTTGGTTTGCAAGTCTTTGATGATGCTATAACTGAAAAAAGATAATGGGCCAGTTCTGTAATTTCACAGAACTTTCAAGTTAGGATTATGACAGTGATTTGATCCCGTAAATTGCTTGTAAAACCATTAAACAGAATGAGAAAAGATGTTTTGAAGTTGAAAACGTATTACAACATTTGAAACACTGAAAATATAGAGATGTAACCACAAGTGTGTTGCAGATGATAAAAGAGTGGACAAAGAACAAAACAAATTAATAGAAGCATGGGAACGAGCAGAGAATTTTCTATTACTGACACAAAAAAGACAGGTTTATTTTGATTCATGTGCTGCACAGTAGAAGCAAAAGCCGCTAAATAAGCTGCCAATCAATTACGAATTTGGAAATTATTCGAATTGATTCGATTTAAATATCTTTTGAATTGCATTTTTGCATATCACTTAGTCACTTCCTAATTTCCAAATCTCTCCGTCATTGTGTCACTTGTCGGTTCTTCAGTCACACACATTATTGCGAACATTAATGTGAGCAAATTATTCTCAGGAAGCTTCTCAGTTAATAACCCCAACATCTGTCTAGATCTGTTTTTGACAGTCATACAGGTTTGACACAGCACAAAGGTAAATGATGACAGAATTTTCATTTTTGGGTGAAATATCGTTTTAAAAAGGGTCATATTTAAAAGTCAGCCTGTTTAGAGTCAGTCCTCCATCATTTCAGGATCCTTTTTCTCTGTCTCAAGTATACTTTCTGGCCTCACTTCACTATTCAATGAATTAAAAGCCTAAGTCTTCATAAATAAATTAAATATAAATGCCACTTTAATGTTATTAGATATACAGTGAAAGCTCATAGCCTTGAGGCAGGTGACATCTTTGATAAACACAGGTAGAAAGGTGCCCACTGCTCTCTGCTTGTTTCAACCAGATCAGAGCATACAAACCTGATGCCTGGTGTCAATCCGCTAAACACCTGAAAGCTCCTCATTCCCTGCAGGGCAGGTACACACACACTGGTTGGGAAGTGTTTCATTTGTCTGTTTATGCACACAGCACACAGGGACTATAGCACTGCATGTTTGAGTCTGTTAAATATGCTTTAGAGGACAAGCTGCTGTGTTGGGCAGTGATGTGTGAAATATTAAAATAATCTTTCGGGCAAATTGCTCCTCTCGGGTGCAGATGGGGGACCATTTTCTTTGTGACTGATACAGGGGCAGACATTTCAGTCCGAGTACGTTCGCTCCTATGTGGCCGCTAAAATGAGAAGGTCCGCAAGGTCCTGCCTGATGGGCATTAACCTTCATTTGCATATCAATTGAATTTAAAATGCAGGGCCCAGCTCTGGTTTTCAAAAACAAATGGCGAATGCAACAGGGAAATGGAAGAAAGTAGCTTAGAGGTGAAGAAAAGGACTGAGGGTGTCCAGAGGCTTGAGGGACTGCTTATTATGGCTCATTCTCTTTTCCTCAACAGTGAAAATTTGGACCTTTACTGTGTTTTAGAGGCCCTACGGAGAAGGTTTGGGCACTAGACAAAGAGAATTAAAATTCTACCCTTAAAAGAAAGAAAGAAACAAAGAAACAAAGAAAGAAACCTTGTTCACATCCATTGTCAAGAATCCTCAACTGAATTACCTTATTATATAAAACCTGTCCTACATCCTGGCAGTTCTAGTAGTAACATCACATCCTACTACAAAACTTCTTTATGTATCCATACATTAGAGAAAGTGTAAGCAGTAGTAATTAATGACTGTTGCATGTCATAATCCTATGCAATTGATAACGACATTGCTATTTATACAAATATTTGACCCATTTTATAATGTCCAACTTTTCCTGACCCCATCGTGCTCAGTGCATTCAAGGACCGTCTGATATTATACATCAGAAAACTTAAACAATTTGTTTAAGCATATTGTCCAACACTGGAGGACCACAACTTCTGCTGTGCACCTGCATCTTAGGAACCAGTGCCAAACAGTGTACAGAGGCAGGACAGAGAAGACAGATGGTTTGCACAGCATAAAGGAAGTCATCTATGTCAAGTTACATCCCTGCACAGCGGGGGGAGGGTGTGGGATCTATGACATCTCTTATGAGCTACTTACAATGCCGTCCTGACATCTCTACATCGATGGTTTCACTCCAATTCAAACTCACACAGCGATTGCGATTCACAGCGCAAAGCAGGTGATTCCCTCAGTGATCTAAATTCATACCTTCACTGAAGTAATTCCCGCAGCAATCTGGAGTTGCATGACGAGGCAGTGCGTGATAAGGTTAAATGCCGGGGATATTCCCATCGTACTACCACTAATGAAGCCATTCAGAGGAGAAATATCTTCAAACTACTGAGTAACATTTCACGTTGTATTGAATAAGCTCCATCTGAAATCTGATTTTTCTGTAGAATCCTAAAAGCATCCTGAAAATAATTTTTTTATTTTTAGTTCATTTTTGGGTACAAATTTGTCCTCACATACACATACAAGATATCCTGTTTTGCATGTATCTTGTATAAAAAATAAAATAATCCCATAAATCTGCATGTTAAAGAACACTGCAAAAAATTATTTCCTTACTCAGTATGTTTGTCTTGTTTCCTAGTACAAATATCTAAACATTCATAAATCAAGATAAATTACTTGAGAAGAAAAATTACATAGATATTATTTTTTCTTGTTTTAAGCAAAACAACATAATATCAAATGTCATATTGCTTCTAAAGTAAATGTCTATTGATTTAATAATATTTGTACTGGAAAAAAAAAACTGAGGAAGAAAATCCCATTTTTTAAGTAAAAACAAATGCTCTAGTCAAAAGAAGAAGAAGAAAAAAATGAATTTGTTCTGCTTTAAAAATGGAGTAGAAATAATTGAGTGCCTCAATTCAGAACAAATTAAAAATAAACCAAACCTGCACCCCAAGTTCAACAATTTATATAATTGAACTCAAATTATACTGGATGCTATTTAGCTTTATCATTAGCATAACAATAACCATTATTAAAATGATTCACTTCAAGTGAGACACGTAAAGAACGCTGTTGCAGAAATAGATGAAGTCATATTATTTGCTATTATCTGCTTTATATATTTAACACAGCAAAATCAAAACCTTTCCAAGCACCCCTGGAACCTGGTTTAGTACATTCTGGGGAGGAAGAGATGTCAACAATGTCACAAACTATTTTTTCCAAAATAAATAAAACAAGCCTAAGATCAAAAGTCTCTGTGGCAATGAAAGAGCAACCCAAAATATTTCTAGAGGTAGCACTTTCTTCCATGCTTCAAGTCTCAATACAGACTGGGCCAAGCTTTCAGACATAATACAAAATCAAAACAGTTATCAGCTATAAGTAAACACACACAAACAAATGTTTTTTTGTGCCATGCAGTACAAAGGCGACTATCAATAATTATCTGCACATTAGTTAAAATGACACTCTGAATTTGAACTCACTATATTTTCTATAATGCAACTACTGAGTAAACAACCGTAAACATTTATTATAACAGCTCTCTCTCAATAAAACATTGATTTTTAGAAGAGCGCCTTTAGTTAGTGCTCGCCACATAAACTGTAATAAAATTACTATTGAAAATGGGCATGATGTAAAACATAGCTTTCTGTAGATAGTTGCATGAGATTATGAGCATGGCTCCACAAATGACTATGACAAAAAAAGTTTTGAGAAGAGCAGAGAGCTCTGATATGTGTATTAGGGGGTAGAAGCAGAGGCAGGGTGAGAAACAGAAGTGAGAAAACACATTACACAAGGACACAAACTTTTCCAATTTACCTACGTCCCTCTTTTGTCTGGGCTCTTAACACCACAGATGCATCACCTATTACCTTGAGTAATGTCATTCATGATACCCTGCTAATGAAGCCAGCCTTCAAGAGCCCATCGGACAAGCAGAGTAATTACCAGCCTGTCCGTGCCTTTGGTGTACACATACAATGAAATCCTTGGCCTACTTTCTATATAAGAGAATATATGGAGAGCAAAAATGAGATATTACATCTTAAAGCATGACATCCTAATTAGCTGTGACATTCTCTACAGCAATGCCATGTCTGCCATAAGAACAGTGCACTTGCAAATCCAATTGTACAGGCTAAATATCACTTCTGATTGTCTTTCTCTGTTAAAGGGGTCATATTATACATTTTTCCTTATTTATTTATTTTTTCCTCTGAAGACCATATATTAACTTTTAAAATTAAAATCCTTTTTTGCTACCATGACTCCAATGGAAACACTTCTTTCACATGTGAAATATTGTCAAATATAGTTTGAATTGCTTTTGCGGTAAGTTTTGTTTACTTGCTATTATTGGAAAATAGGAAGAGAAAAGTATTGGTTTTGTTATGAGAGAAATGTGGTATAATAAAAAGCATCCATTGAACTCAATGGCTATATTGGATTTTCAGAACATTTCCCACTTGTTCCCGAAGATATGTGAACATTTCAAAGACATTCAAGGCTATATTGTTCATCTAAACTGAACATTTACAGCATGAAATGCGACCAAGCGAGAAATGCTTTGACCATTCAAAAAGATCGTTGCTTATGCAACACCATACTGATATACTTCATGCATGTTGACACTGCTGTACTTGAATGCTTAAGGTTGTCTTGTACAACAGAACAAATGACAACCAAAACATTCACAACCAAAGAAGAAAAAGGGCCTTTAAAGGAAATGGAAATATAAGGGTGTGAATACGTGGAGCTTAAAGAGAAGAGATACTCACAGCTGGAGAAGATGAGGGGGCAAGAGTGTTCATCCATAGGAAAGTTATGCAGTTGAAGCTGGCACTCTGCATTTATGGTCAATCTATAAACAGAAAAAGCAACATATGGTTACGATGAAAAAGAAATGTCTGTACAATATAATGCAGAAAGGAAAATTGCACAATATAAGACACAGCCATGGCATTTGCTTTAAGTGAAATATCTAAATACTATTTTACTTATGCTATTTTTGCTATTTATGCTTGATGATCACATTTTGATTCATGATATTTTGTGATCAGCTGTTGTCCTCCCGAGGCATGACAAATAATAAGTACTCTGCTTATTTGACTTTTAATTTTCAGGATGAGATATCGGCAGTTAGATGAAGTTTTTTTGACAGATGTCTGCTCTGAATAAGGTTTATTTCTTTTTTCAGTTCTCTGTGACAGCCCAGTGAGTGACGCTCAGGTGAAATCACTGGCGTGTGAACCGTCTGTTTCATACATTAGTGTAGGATTTAAAGTTTTAATTATTATCTCCCACAGGAAGAATATAATGAACCACAGCTGTGAGGACTGCACGCTTATTAGCCATAAAGCATGAATAAGGATGACACTGTTAATATGACGCAGAAATATTATTCTCCCCTCTCATGACATCCGAGTCATTGTTACCAGTAGGTTGGTTATAGTTAGAATACCCAAGTTAGTCCCTTCAGACAGATATGGTAACTACACTTTTTGGTCTCTCTCTCTCTCTCTTGGTACTAGAAGTTGTACATGTGCCCAAGTCTTTATGAGGGCTCTCAAAAGCGTGAAATTAACTTATGTGGATTATTATTTTCCCCCCCTGTCAGCTAGTGCACTCTCAGAAAAAAAAGGTACAAAACTGTCACTGGGGCGGTACCCTTTCAAAAGGTACTAATATGTACACTACATACTAATATGTACTAGTACTAATATGTTTGTGAATGTATGAATATGAATGAATAATATGTAGTTTTAAAGTACTAATATGTACATTTAAGGTTCTTTGTGATTCTGCTATTGAGTCTGCTAGTGTCAGCCAATCAGAATTGACATGAGATCATTTCCTGCAGTTTAAGAGTGATTCATTACATGAATTTACAATTAAGGTGACTGCTTTGAAAAGTTCTGTGGTCCCATGAGAAAATATGACAGATTTAAAATATTACAGTATTGCACATACACAAACAGTAATAAAAGAATGAAAGAGACATGAGGTAAGAAAAAAGAAGAAAAAAAATCAATAACAAAAAAATAAAAAATTCTAGTTATACAAGTTTTAATAAGAAAAATGGCATCTGCTAGTAGCAAGAAGAAATTGAATTCAGCTGTAAAAAGATAAATGTATAAAAATAATAAAGAACCAACAACGGTGACATCCATGAACAGGTAGAGAAAATCGAATTTGTAAAAATTATAATATATACAGTACATTATATGAGACCCTCTCCAACTCATTACTGTTTCATAGGTTGAGACATTTTTTTGTTTGCCTGACCCTTATTCTGAAATCTGTAAACAGTAATATGATAAATATATATCAAGTAGATTATAACTGCTTAAATTTCAGCTGCTGTGAGACAAAATGATGGATTGGTTCTAGAGCTAATTGATATATAATAATTGGCTTACTGTAGCAACCTTAGCCTTTGCAAATAAGCAACAAAGAAGCCATCATGGTAAATAATGCCATATTGGTAAACAAATGTCCCAACATCACATATTAAGTATTACGGAGAGGTATGGCAAATCAAATTTCTCATTTCTGAGCTCAGACCTGAATCCATGCCACCGAGCTCTGCGTGTTGCAGCATAGAAGGCTTACAGCACTCACACATTCCAGCATTGTTTACTTCAAAGCTCCGATGACTGCAATTAAAATATAGAGTGACATTTCATAGTCTGCACTACCCTTTTCCCTTCACACTCCTCCTAAATACCACTGCTGCATGTCTGCTGTGTCACTGAATATCGATCATGAGCTCCATATTGGAGCATTTAGTTAGCCCTTGCTCCAGAATGGCTTTATCCGCAGAATGCCCCTCAGCATCAGTGCTGTTTCTCCTGTTGCCAAGGAAATATTTCACGGAGCGCTGGAGACGGCATGATGTAGTCTCTCCACTGGCCTGTGAAATGTCCTCTGGTCCAAATAGCCGCTCTGGTCTTCAGGCAGCTGAGAGATACCTGAATAGGCCATCTCTGCCTGAGATGCATTAACCAAGTAGCTGTTTTCCCAAAATACTTCACCACTTGTTCTCGGTTCGTATGTTGTTGTTGTTGTTGTTTTAACTCCACCTTCATTAGCATTTGTGAATCTGTATATAAGTATATTTAGCACAGGTATGGAAAGCTATATAAAAAAGGGTTTATTAAAATGTTTAGGCCTAAGGCGAATACTAAGGACATAATAAAACGGAAACCCATTCTTTAAAACCGTTTTATACAATGGTTACATTTGTTTCCGTAATTTGATTGGACAAGCGGCATTCCAAGAGTGCTGATATTTTCTAAAACAGCACTGGGAAAGAAGGAAAAAAAAACTAACTTGGTAAATTTAATCTGAAACACACTACACTACCAAAAGTTTAGGATCAAAAGTTTAGGATCTGAAATTTGAAAATTCATCACATGAACAAGTAAAATTTGAAATATATTAAAATAGAAAACAGTTATTGTAAATTGTAATAATATTCACAATATTACACTTTTTACTGTATTTTGCTGAGCAAACGTGAGTTTTAAAAACTTACTGACCCCAAACTTGAATTGATGAATAGTAGAATGAATAGGTTACTCAATATGAAGACATTTTTAACCATTGTATAACAGCAATTTAAAAGCAATCATGTTTTTCTACTGAATATCAGACTTGATATTTAGTACAATGTAACTCTTGCTCATGAGAAGCGCTTCACTGTCCTTTGCCAAGTTAATGCCAACTTTCAGTATATTTATTTGCACACATGGCCTTTAAATCATGATACTACATAAGCAGACAAGGTCTTGATGTTGCTGTTGTTCTCATTGGGGTGAGCTTTTCTGATGGGACAACTTGAAAAGGACATGACAAGCAATGTAGCAGTGTGTGTGTGTGAATGTCCCGATTTGAATAACTAGGGCAGAGTTGGCTTCAGTGGACACCCACTCATCTAACTATATTTGGAAAACTGCAGCAGTAGTTTCAGACTTATGAAAAGACAACAGTAGACTAGTTTCATGTGACAAGCCCGCATTTTTCATATTTCCACCTTCACTTTAAATCAGAGTTGGAATTGATAGCTTGACAGTGCAGTTCAAATGAGAAAGCCAGATTGTATGTATTTTGTTACTTTATGTTGTTAACTAGCAGCTTTGGGCTCTGTTGGTGTGGTCAACACTAGGATAATACTTCACTGCTGAAGAAAATGTGTTAACCATTTGCTTACATTCTCAACAGTGTTAGTTTGCAATAAGCAAACAATGCTTTCTCATGTGCACCCCAGTCTGCCGTGATGATACATATGTATTTATAATGAGAACTGCCAGAGGCATATACTGTAATTCACATTACTGCTCTCATTAGTAATGTCTACAGTGGTGTAAGCACATTGTCTCTCTGTGGTGCTTTATTAAAAAATAAATACAAAAATAAGGATGAAAGCATTATTAACAATATTGCGATAATTTATTGCAATTTTTAAAGCAATTTTCGACACAACGGGATAATTGTTAAATTATTTAAAAGACCATAAAAAACAAATAGGATCTATATACGTTAAGTACAACAATTTGTTAAGTATTATAATAGATTATTATAGTTAACAGATATACAAAATAAAATCTATATAAATTATGTATAAATAAATAAATTGAAATAAAAGCAAGAAATAAATAGGATATATAAATGTTAAATATGAGTATTACAATTTGTTAAATATCAGAATAAATTATTACAGAAAATAAATAAATAAACAAACTAACATTTAAAAACTTTTAAAAGGCAGTCAACACATTAAGGATGGTCACGAGTACTTCCACAAACCCCAATGGAATTTAGAGGTTCTTTTCGCATTTCATTGAATAACTTAACATTTAATATGACATTTTTGTAAAGTTCCTTTATCGTGGTCATATGGTCCCCATATGACAGAGGTCTATCTCCAAGCCACTTAATCAAAATAGTTTTCCTTGCATTAACAAGGGGTAAACAATGTTTTTATGGCTCTCAAGACAGGAGACGAGTCGATGGACTGTTTGTTGCAGTTGCCATTGGAATTATAAGAATTTTGTTTGACCAAAAAGTCAAGGTAGAAGAGGTTTTGTGCAGTACATTCTCAGTGTGAATTGGCCCCTATAAAAGATCAACCAGAGGACTCTGCTGCTGCCCATGCAGGGTTTCCAAAGGTTTGTTCACCAGCCCCATTTGCAGTGAAATGATAAATAATATATGACATCACAGGCAGTTTCTGCAGCTTCCTGGCCTAATTGTGGTCAAACCTAGCCTAGAGTCTTATTGAACAGATCCGTCACAAATACCAAGCACTGAACCAAACTAGGATAGTCGGATATGAACGAGTGTCATCACATCTCAACATCACAGACACTGAAGTCACACCAGACCTGAAAGGCTGCCTCGCAGTGGAGCTCTAACTCAGAGGACAGGCGGATTTGCTGATCTTTGGTCACATTTCCAAGGTCTTTAATGTTCTGATCAAAACATTGACATCCCAGACCCATCAAATATTATAAATATTACTTATCAGAACAGAACACTGTGTTTTGCTGTCTCAGAGAATACTTTTTGCCTTTGGCAGGGACTGCTGACTTTTTTTTGTGGCTTTTTACCTCTGGAAAAAGGCATAGATTTGTGACAGTGGACCTAAATTAATCCCAGCTCCTGATATTTCATCAAGGACTTTGAAAGAGATTACCTAATCTGAAATAGAGGCGCCTAAAAATGTCAAAGTGACATCTGCTCAGTCTGGGTAACTGATTAAAGGCACTGGAAATCATATTTAGGAACAGAGGTTTTGGAACTTACAAAAAGGGGCGTAAAAAGTACAGAGAAACCGTACAAAAGGATGCTGTTTCCAGTTTTTACTCAAAAGCCAAACTATCTAGTCAAAAATTAATGTGCAAGTGAAATGGTTAATTATAGAATGATAAAATCATATGACAGACTCTTTGTTGCATGCTGTATGTGTTAACATGCGTGTTAGCATCCAGCTAAACATATTACATTAAAATTAAATTTCATTTAACTTTTTGTCATTATACCCTTAAAATTATTTGTTGCTATGTTTAAAAACGTACTCGGTTACTAACATAACCTCGGTTCCCTGAGATACGGGAACGAGTACTGCGTCTTACTAGACGCATATTGGAAAAAGCCTTTTTTTCTCCTGAATTGAAGCCTTTTTTCATTCTCGCAGTGAAACTGCATGGCCATTGGTTCTTCCAAGTATGGGTCACCATACTTGGCCACATGTCACTTCACTTCATCTGTGAATAGGTAGGGAAATTAATTTTTTTTAAACGTTTAGATCCTCTCCAGCTCATTATTGTTTCATTGTTTCATTTGTTTGCTTGACCCTTATTTTGAAGTCTGTAAACAGTAATATGATAAATAAACATCAAGTAGATTATAGGTAAATTTCAACTGCTGCAAGACAAAATAATGGATTGGTTCTAGAGCATTTGAAATGAATAGACAAGTAGATACACACCGCTCTGTTGGCTGCTTAAACACAATCCCTTGCTTCAGTGAGTAACATAGCGCCAGTGGATAATTGGCTTACTGTAGCAACCTTAGTCTTTGCAAATATGCAACAAAGAAGCCATCATGGTAAATACTGCTGTATTGGTAAACAAATGTCCCGACAGCACATATTAAGTATTATGGAGAGGTATGGCAAATCAAATTTCTCATTTCTGAGCCTAGACCTGAATCAGTGCCACCGAGCTCTGCGTGTTGCAGCATAGAAGGCTTACAGCACTCACACATTCCAGCATTGTTTACTTCAAAGCTCCGATGACTGCAATTAAAATAGAGAGTGCCATTTCGTAGTCTGCACTACCCTTTTTCCTTCACACTCCTCCTAAATACCACTGCTGCATGTCTGCTGTGTCACTGAATATCGATCATGAGCTCCATATTGGAGCATTTAGTTAGCCCTTGCTCCAGAATGGCTTTATCCGCAGAATGCCCCTCAGCATCAGTGCTGTTTCTCCTGTTGCCAAGGAAATATTTCACGGAGCGCTGGAGACGGCATGATGTAGTCTCTCCACTGGCCTGTGAAATGTCCTCTGGTCCAAATAGCCGCTCTGGTCTTCAGGCAGCTGAGAGATACCTGAATAGGCCATCTCTGCCTGAGATGCATTAACCAAGTAGCTGTTTTCCCAAAATACTTCACCACTTGTTCTCGGTTCGTATGTTGTTGTTGTTGTTGTTTTAACTCCACCTTCATTAGCATTTGTGAATCTGTATATAAGTATATTTAGCACAGGTATGGAAAGCTATATAAAAAAGGGTTTATTAAAATGTTTAGGCCTAAGGCGAATACTAAGGACATAATAAAACGGAAACCCATTCTTTAAAACCGTTTTATACAATGGTTACATTTGTTTCCGTAATTTGATTGGACAAGCGGCATTCCAAGAGTGCTGATATTTTCTAAAACAGCACTGGGAAAGAAGGAAAAAAAAACTAACTTGGTAAATTTAATCTGAAACACACTACACTACCAAAAGTTTAGGATCAAAAGTTTAGGATCTGAAATTTGAAAATTCATCACATGAACAAGTAAAATTTGAAATATATTAAAATAGAAAACAGTTATTGTAAATTGTAATAATATTCACAATATTACACTTTTTACTGTATTTTGCTGAGCAAACGTGAGTTTTAAAAACTTACTGACCCCAAACTTGAATTGATGAATAGTAGAATGAATAGGTTACTCAATATGAAGACATTTTTAACCATTGTATAACAGCAATTTAAAAGCAATCATGTTTTTCTACTGAATATCAGACTTGATATTTAGTACAATGTAACTCTTGCTCATGAGAAGCGCTTCACTGTCCTTTGCCAAGTTAATGCCAACTTTCAGTATATTTATTTGCACACATGGCCTTTAAATCATGATACTACATAAGCAGACAAGGTCTTGATGTTGCTGTTGTTCTCATTGGGGTGAGCTTTTCTGATGGGACAACTTGAAAAGGACATGACAAGCAATGTAGCAGTGTGTGTGTGTGAATGTCCCGATTTGAATAACTAGGGCAGAGTTGGCTTCAGTGGACACCCACTCATCTAACTATATTTGGAAAACTGCAGCAGTAGTTTCAGACTTATGAAAAGACAACAGTAGACTAGTTTCATGTGACAAGCCCACATTTTTCATATTTCCACCTTCACTTTAAATCAGAGTTGGAATTGATAGCTTGACAGTGCAGTTCAAATGAGAAAGCCAGATTGTATGTATTTTGTTACTTTATGTTGTTAACTAGCAGCTTTGGGCTCTGTTGGTGTGGTCAACACTAGGATAATACTTCACTGCTGAAGAAAATGTGTTAACCATTTGCTTACATTCTCAACAGTGTTAGTTTGCAATAAGCAAACAATGCTTTCTCATGTGCACCCCAGTCTGCCGTGATGATACATATGTATTTATAATGAGAACTGCCAGAGGCATATACTGTAATTCACATTACTGCTCTCATTAGTAATGTCTACAGTGGTGTAAGCACATTGTCTCTCTGTGGTGCTTTATTAAAAAATAAATACAAAAATAAGGATGAAAGCATTATTAACAATATTGCGATAATTTATTGCAATTTTTAAAGCAATTTTCGACACAACGGGATAATTGTTAAATTATTTAAAAGACCATAAAAAACAAATAGGATCTATATACGTTAAGTACAACAATTTGTTAAGTATTATAATAGATTATTATAGTTAACAGATATACAAAATAAAATCTATATAAATTATGTATAAATAAATAAATTGAAATAAAAGCAAGAAATAAATAGGATATATAAATGTTAAATATGAGTATTACAATTTGTTAAATATCAGAATAAATTATTACAGAAAATAAATAAATAAACAAACTAACATTTAAAAACTTTTAAAAGGCAGTCAACACATTAAGGATGGTCACGAGTACTTCCACAAACCCCAATGGAATTTAGAGGTTCTTTTCGCATTTCATTGAATAACTTAACATTTAATATGACATTTTTGTAAAGTTCCTTTATCATGGTCATATGGTCCCCATATGACAGAGGTCTATCTCCAAGCCACTTAATCAAAATAGTTTTCCTTGCATTAACAAGGGGTAAACAATGTTTTTATGGCTCTCAAGACAGGAGACGAGTCGATGGACTGTTTGTTGCAGTTGCCATTGGAATTATAAGAATTTTGTTTGACCAAAAAGTCAAGGTAGAAGAGGTTTTGTGCAGTACATTCTCAGTGTGAATTGGCCCCTATAAAAGATCAACCAGAGGACTCTGCTGCTGCCCATGCAGGGTTTCCAAAGGTTTGTTCACCAGCCCCATTTGCAGTGAAATGATAAATAATATATGACATCACAGGCAGTTTCTGCAGCTTCCTGGCCTAATTGTGGTCAAACCTAGCCTAGAGTCTTATTGAACAGATCCGTCACAAATACCAAGCACTGAACCAAACTAGGATAGTCGGATATGAACGAGTGTCATCACATCTCAACATCACAGACACTGAAGTCACACCAGACCTGAAAGGCTGCCTCGCAGTGGAGCTCTAACTCAGAGGACAGGCGGATTTGCTGATCTTTGGTCACATTTCCAAGGTCTTTAATGTTCTGATCAAAACATTGACATCCCAGACCCATCAAATATTATAAATATTACTTATCAGAACAGAACACTGTGTTTTGCTGTCTCAGAGAATACTTTTTGCCTTTGGCAGGGACTGCTGACTTTTTTTTGTGGCTTTTTACCTCTGGAAAAAGGCATAGATTTGTGACAGTGGACCTAAATTAATCCCAGCTCCTGATATTTCATCAAGGACTTTGAAAGAGATTACCTAATCTGAAATAGAGGCGCCTAAAAATGTCAAAGTGACATCTGCTCAGTCTGGGTAACTGATTAAAGGCACTGGAAATCATATTTAGGAACAGAGGTTTTGGAACTTACAAAAAGGGGCGTAAAAAGTACAGAGAAACCGTACAAAAGGATGCTGTTTCCAGTTTTTACTCAAAAGCCAAACTATCTAGTCAAAAATTAATGTGCAAGTGAAATGGTTAATTATAGAATGATAAAATCATATGACAGACTCTTTGTTGCATGCTGTATGTGTTAACATGCGTGTTAGCATCCAGCTAAACATATTACATTAAAATTAAATTTCATTTAACTTTTTGTCATTATACCCTTAAAATTATTTGTTGCTATGTTTAAAAACGTACTCGGTTACTAACATAACCTCGGTTCCCTGAGATACGGGAACGAGTACTGCGTCTTACTAGACGCATATTGGAAAAAGCCTTTTTTTCTCCTGAATTGAAGCCTTTTTTCATTCTCGCAGTGAAACTGCATGGCCATTGGTTCATGCAGTGTATTAAAAACGAACCAATGGCTAAGCAGCGGAGCTGAACAAGCTTATGGCGACGAAGCCCACCAAAGCCTGCCAAAGCCTGCCAGAATGGGCAGGGCATCTGGCTATATAAGCGGGCGTCCGCCACAGGATTCTCAGGTTACTTCGACTGAAGTGACGACCGAGTCGTGCAGCTACATAGCACGGCTAGCAACGCAGTACTCGTTCCCGTATCTCAGGGAACTGAGGTTACGTTAGTAACCGAGTATGTTCCCTTTCGACACTACACTCGTACTGCGTCTTGCTAGACGCATATGGGAACACAGTACAATCACGCCGTGCTAATGTAGTGGAACGACTAAAAGTATCAAACTTCCATAAGCAACCAATGCCCATAGAGAAGTTAACAACAACCCAAGGCTAAGACGGGCTGAGCTTCCTGAGGTCACACCCGGCCTGGTTAATCGTTCCAGAGTACTCCTGTAACTTCGACACCCAGGGGTCGAGAGCTAACAGGTGAACTAATGCCAGAGAGCTTGAGCGTGATATGGCCAAGGGCTCTCTGCCAGACCTGTTTAAGCAGTGCATGTCTCTTCAAGCAGAAAGGACCCTGGCCTGCAAGGCCAGGACTTCCGGGTTATAAAACCTTGCGAATGTGGACGGCGAGGCCCAGCCGGCCGCCTCACAAATATCCGCAATGGACACACCACTGGACCATGCCCAAGACGAGGCGATGCCTCTAGTCGAGTGGGCCCGTACTCCAATGGGGCACTGGACGCCCAAAGAAGAGTACGCTAGCGTGGAGAGCATAATGACCTGTGCTCTGAACGGAGTGGTGAGCACCTTAGGTACGTAACCGTGCCTTGGTTTCAGGACGACTTTAGTGTCATTAGGCCCAAATTCCAGGCAGGCAGGGCTAATGGAGAGCGCCTGCAGGTCCCCTATTCGCTTTACTGATGCCAGTGCTAGAAGCAGAGCAGTCTTCAGCGATAGCGACCGAATGTTGGCAGACTGTAGCGGCTCGAAAGCAGGGCCCTTCAGGGCCCTCAGCACAGTGGGCAGATCCCATGAAGGGACGGTAGG